>NW_007199701.1:0-782 GCF_000164805.1 Carlito syrichta | reverse complement strand
CCAGTCCTCTAGCCAGCTGGTTTAATGAGCCTGCTACCTACCTAGCCAGGTGGCTAGCCAGCTGACTTTACTAGTTGATGTAACCAGCTAGCCAGCTGACTAGACAGCTGACTTAACTAGCTAGCTACCTAGCTAGCAGATGGATAACCACTTGCATTTACTAGCAGACTTAACCAGCTAGCCAGCTGGCTAGCCAGTTGACTCAACAGGTGACTTAACTCTTTAGCCAGCTGGCTAACCAGCTGATTTAACTAACTGACATCACTAGCTAGCCAGGTGGGTAGCCAGCTCACTTAACTAGTTAGCTACTTACATATCCTTCATGCTTGCCAGCTGACTTAACAATCTAGCTACCTAGCTGTCCAGCTTACTAAGGAGCTGACTTGACTAGGTGACCTAACTCTCTAGCCAGCTGGCTAGTCAGCTGATTTAACTAGTTAGCTACCCAGCTAGGCAGCTGACTTAAGGAGCTGACTTAACTAGCTAGCTACTTAGCTAGCCTGCTGACTTTACTGGCTTAAATAACTAGCTAGATACCTAGTTAGCTATATAGCTAGATTGCTGACTTATCTAGCTGACTTAACTAGCCAGCTAGCTGACAAAACTAGCTGATTTAATTAGCTAGCTACCTAGCAAGCCAACTGAAATAACTAGCTGATATAACTAGCTAGCCAGCTGTCTAACCATCTGACTTAACTAGCATTTTAACTAACTGGTGAGCTGGCTATCCAACTGACTTAATGAGTTGACTTAACTAGCGAGCCAACTGGTGAGCCAACTGA
>NW_007199700.1:0-891 GCF_000164805.1 Carlito syrichta | reverse complement strand
CTGACTTTACTAGTTGATGTTACCAGCTAGCCAGCTGACTAGACAGCTGACTTAACTAGCTAGCTACCTAGCTAGCAGATGGATAACCACTTGTATTTACTAGCAGACTTAACCAGCTAGCCAGCTGGCTAGCCAGTTGACTCAACAGGTGACTTAACTCTTTAGCCAGCTGGCTAACCAGCTGATTTAACTAACTGACATCACTAGCTAGCCAGGTGGGTAGCCAGCTCACTTAACTAGTTAGCTACTTACATATCCTTCATGCTTGCCAGCTGACTTAACAATCTAGCTACCTAGCTGTCCAGCTTACTAAGGAGCTGACTTGACTAGGTGACCTAACTCTCTAGCCAGCTGGCTAGTCAGCTGATTTAACTAGTTAGCTACCCAGCTAGGCAGCTGACTTAAGGAGCTGACTTAACTAGCTAGCTACTTAGCTAGCCTGCTGACTTTACTGGCTTAAATAACTAGCTAGATACCTAGTTAGCTATATAGCTAGATTGCTGATTTATCTAGCTGACTTAACTAGCCAGCTAGCTGACAAAACTAGCTGATTTAATTAGCTAGCTACCTAGCAAGCCAACTGAAATAACTAGCTGATATAACTAGCTAGCCAGCTGTCTAACCATCTGACTTAACTAGCATTTTAACTAACTGGTGAGCTGGCTATCCAACTGACTTAATGAGTTGACTTAACTAGCGAGCCAACTGGTGAGCCAACTGACTTAACTAGTTGATTAACGAGCTAGGCAGCTAGCCAGCCATGTGACTAAACTAATTGAATTAACTAGTTTTACAGCTGGCTAGCCAGCTGACTTAACTAGCTCTCTACATCTCTAGCCACCTGAATAGACAGGTGACTTAACTAGCTGACTTAATTAGACAGCCAAGTGG
>NW_007199699.1:0-885 GCF_000164805.1 Carlito syrichta | reverse complement strand
TAGTTGCCCAGGCAGGTCTTGAACCCGCAGGGTCAGGCAATTGACTCACCTCAGCCTCCCAAGGCACGGGATTACAGGCTGAGCCACCGAGCCCAGCTTCATAGATATTATTTTATACACATTTGCCTAATATTCCCTAATGGGATAAAATAAATAACTGTGAATCTCATTTTGTTTCATTTATTTAACATGTATTAAATACTTTACTGTGTGCCAGGCCCACTGTGGAAGATTTTTTTTTTTTTTAATGGCTACAACAGTATCTCCTATACTTGTCATCATCCCATCCCATCTACAGGTATAGTCTAATCCCCTACCCTTGAATTTGGGTGGGCTTATGACTTGTCAGTGAAGGTGGTAGAAGTGTGTGACTTCCCCAGTCATAAAAGGTGATGTATTTTTCCCTTGGGAGCTGGTGTGCTTTATGCTGTAAAGAAGCCACAGAGAGAGACCACAGGGGGAAGCCTTGTATCTACCTGAAAAGAGAGAGATGCTTAGCTAACCACCAGCTTGCTTCTACAGCTCCTGTCACTATCTAACTGCAATCACACAAGATGCCCCAATCCAGAACCACTAAGTTAAGTCCTCCCCAATTCCCGACCCATTTCCTGAGAGAAAATAAATGATTGTTGTTGCTGTCTTAAACCATTAACTTTTGGTGTCATTTGTTATGTGATAATAGATAACTGAAATACCTGTCTTTAGAAGCTCAAGGTAAAACATCAACCATTTACTTTCATTGAGCTTCTATACCAAACCTTCCTCATCCTTGGCAAGTGAAGAACAACTATTTTCAGTGTTGCAGTCATGGGATAGATGTTTGGACTTACTATCAACCCTAAATTTGTAGATACAATTACCAAATAGATCACGGACATTCATTTA
>NW_007199698.1:0-833 GCF_000164805.1 Carlito syrichta | reverse complement strand
TTTGTTTCATTCATTTAACATGTATTAAATACTTTACTGTGTGCCAGGCCCACTGTGGAAGATTTTTTTTTTTTTAATGGCTACAACAGTATCTCCTATACTTGTCATCATCCCATCCCATCTACAGGTATAGTCTAATCCCCTACCCTTGAATTTGGGTGGGCTTATGACTTGTCAGTGAAGGTGGTAGAAGTGTGTGACTTCCCCAGTCATAAAAGGTGATGTATTTTTCCCTTGGGAGCTGGTGTGCTTTATGCTGTAAAGAAGCCACAGAGAGAGACCACAGGGGGAAGCCTTGTATCTACCTGAAAAGAGAGAGATGCTTAGCTAACCACCAGCTTGCTTCTACAGCTCCTGTCACTATCTAACTGCAATCACACAAGATGCCCCAATCCAGAACCACTAAGTTAAGTCCTCCCCAATTCCCGACCCATTTCCTGAGAGAAAATAAATGATTGTTGTTGCTGTCTTAAACCATTAACTTTTGGTGTCATTTGTTATGTGATAATAGATAACTGAAATACCTGTCTTTAGAAGCTCAAGGTAAAACATCAACCATTTACTTTCATTGAGCTTCTATACCAAACCTTCCTCATCCTTGGCAAGTGAAGAACAACTATTTTCAGTGTTGCAGTCATGGGATAGATGTTTGGACTTACTATCAACCCTAAGTTTGTAGATACAATTACCAAATAGATCACGGTCATTCATTTATCTATTTTAATATTTATTTGTAGAGATAGGTTCTGGCTATGTTGCCTGGGCTGATCTCAAACTCCTGCTCAATTGATCTTCCTGTCTTGCTTCCAAAACTGCCGGGATTACAGTCATCG
>NW_007199697.1:0-633 GCF_000164805.1 Carlito syrichta | reverse complement strand
TTTGGGAAGCTGAGGTGAGTGGATTGCCTTAGCCCACGGGTTCGAGACCCGCCTGGGCAGTGAGACCTCATCTCTACAATAAATGAAAAAATTAGTTGGGCGTGGTAGGCATACCTGTAATTCCGGCTACTTGGAAGGCTGAGGAAGAAGGATCACCGGAGCCCAGAAGGTCGAGGCTGCGGTGGCCAGGAGTGGCCACTGCACTCCAGTCTGGGTGACAGAGTGAAACTCCAACTCAAATAAATAAATAAATAAATAAATAAATCTAAAGGAGAAAATGATAAAAATCAGTGCAGGAATTAATGCAACTGAAGTCAGGAAATCAATAGTTTATCAAGATATAAATCTTTCCCAACTTGATCTTTAATTTCAGCACAATCCCAAATAATCTCAGCAAGTTATTGTATGGATATCAGCACCCTGACTCCAAAGTTTATATGGAGAGGAGAATGACACAGAACAGCCAATTCAGTGCTGAAGGAGAAGAACAAAGTTGAAGGAATAACACTATCAAACTTCAAGATTTAACTATAAAACTGTAGTAATCAAAACTGTAATATTGGTGAATGAATAGATATGTAAATCAGCAGAACAGAATAGATGCACGTAAATGTAATCAATTGATCTTTGATA
>NW_007199696.1:0-497 GCF_000164805.1 Carlito syrichta | reverse complement strand
GAAGAACAAAGTTGAAGGAAATAACACTATCAAACTTCAAGATTTAACTATAAAACTGTAGTAATCAAAACTGTAATATTGGTGAATGAATAGATATGTAAATCAGCAGAACAGAATAGATGCACATAAATGTAATCAATTGATCTTTGATAAAGGAGCATAGAGTGCAAAGGAGCAGAAAATGGTGCTGGAAAACTGAACATCCATCTGCAGAAATTAAATAAATTTAGGCATAGACTTTATAGAAAAAAAAATAAAATAGCTCAAAATGGACCATCTAGCTAAATGTAAAAGAAAAAATTATGAAACTCCTAAAAGATAACATAGAAGAAAATCTAGATGACCTTGCATATAACGGGGAATTTGTAAAAACAACACCAAGACTGTAATCTATGAAGAAAATAATTGCCAAGCAAGACTTCATGAAAGTTAAAGACGTGTGCTCATGAAAGTTACTGGTAAGAGAATGGAAAGATAAACCACAGACTGGGAAATAA
>NW_007199695.1:0-604 GCF_000164805.1 Carlito syrichta | reverse complement strand
AGCGAGGGGAGGTGGGAGTGGCAGAGAATACTCGGAACTGGAAAAAAAAAGGCACAGGGAACGCCTGCCACCTCAGGCACTAGAGTGGGAGGTGGGGGTGAGAGGAACGCCCGCGTCCAGGGTTTTGAGACCAGCCTGAGCAACTCTACGTGGAATCAAAACATCTGCCGGGCTCGGTGACGCACGTCTGTGGTGCCAGCTACACGGAAGGCCGAGGCGGAAAGGTCACTTGAGCCCAGCAGGACACCCAGGCTGCGCTGTCCGGGAACGTGACACCGCCCTCCAGCCTGGGTGACAGAGTGAGACTCCTACTTAAAAAATAAAACACAATAAAATAAAAAATGTTTCTTTCCTTTTTTCAGGCAAAAGCTTTCATTTTTCTTAGTGAGCCAGCCCACGAGTGCAGAGCACATCATCAAAAAGTCACATCCCCATTCAACATGTCTGACTTCTCGACTGTGGAGATTTCCTTTCTTTCCAGTTGATAACGGCAGGTTGACGGCGACCGTGATTCAGCATAAACCTGTGTGCCACCCCATGAGCCATTCCTTAGAGTCCCAGCTTGGTGCTTCTCCAAGGTCTCCTCTTGGAGTTGTACCAGATT
>NW_007199694.1:0-829 GCF_000164805.1 Carlito syrichta | reverse complement strand
TGCAGGATGCTCTGAGACTGAGTGGAGGACAAGATCAAAGCCAAGGTGCGTGCTGAGTTTTGGCTTCTTAAACGCAGAATGTCCTGTACAGTAAGCAAACTGGACTCCCTAATTCTTTTCCAAACTTGTTGCTGACAAACTACACCTTTTCCCTTCCTATACCAACAAGGTTTTTCTATTTTTAATCCAAGGGCAGACTGTATTTTTATCCTTAACAAATGATTTGGTTCATTATTTCAGCCCAAGGATATCCAGAACCTATGATAAAGTGCTCTTCCTTTGCCTCCACATTTCTGGCAATTTACAGATGCCACCTTCTGTATCCTCCTCCAGATTCCTGGCAAAAATAAACAGGACACAACTTTCAAAATTACAGTTGTAAAGGAACACATACATTCGTGATCATAGGAAAACATCCTCTTTATTTTATTGTTTTCAGAGAAAGAAAAACATGCCCAGCCTGTTTCTCTGCTTTTGCAGAGTGGAGACACTCTCTGGAACCTACAAGAGGAAGCTTCTCTGGCACTGTGGGAGGGGAGGTGGGCTGGTGAAAGGGCCCTGGGGGGTATTCTTTGGGCTTTCTGGGCTGTCTGCAATGATAGTGAAGGCCAGATGTATCTGAATAAGACACAAGAGGAACTGGCAATGTCCCCACAGGGATGTTTCCTCCTGTCACTGCCCCTTGTTGTTGCTATTGTTGTTTTTCTTCTTATCTACACAGTAAAGGAAAAAAATATTTGCTTTGCAATGTCACAGCAAAAAAACCTACCATGGCAGCTAGAACGTGGCCAGTTTATAGCAGACAGACTCATGCAGTCCATCTAGAAAA
>NW_007199693.1:215422-219288 GCF_000164805.1 Carlito syrichta | reverse complement strand
GAGGCCGAAACCAACGGACATCCGCGGAGAGAGCTCGCGGGAACGGATCCCGGGGTAGCTTAAAGATGAGACCACACGGAATCGCTCCGCCCGTCTGTCTCCCCCGCGCAGGGGCGTAGACAGCTCGCCTCGGATGCTCAGGCTGCCCTGGACCCGGGCGCTTCCCGGGCTGACCCGGCGGGTGTGGGGACAGGGGCCGCCCGGGCCCCAGGAGCCCGGCGTGAGGACGTTAGGACGCGCCCGAAAAACCGGCGCTCGGGTTCCTTTTCTCTCGGCGGCCGGGGCTGAGCACGTTCCAACCCCGCCTTACCCGAAACCTCTGTGCCCTCCGGCGCGGCTTGGGTTCGTTTTATAACCGCTGAGACCCTTCCAAAGCGCTGGGTGCGCGCGGGGCGCGGGGTCCTGAGGGGGCGACGCGGGGTCCCCGAGGCTGGCCCGCCCCTCCGCCACCCCGCCCGGCCCGGAACGGGGCCCTTCCTTTTCCCGTCGGCGCGCAGGGCTCCTTCCCGGGGCGGAGCCGTGGAGGGAAGACTGGCGCCCGCCTTTCTCCTGGCCGAAGCAGACCCAAAGAGAGGGTCCCGTTGGAGCCCTCCTGGAGTTTAGACGCCTGTCTGGCCTGCCGGTGCAAAGACCCGGGTAAAGTGCTGGATTCAAAGGGCTCCGGCCCACGGCCCGGCCTTGTGGCCGCGGTGCCAAGGCCGAGTGAGTGGGCCAGTGCTCTCCTCCATCAAAAATAAAATAATTTTTTTTGAGTCGGGTCTCACCCTGTTGCCCAAGCTGGAGTGCAGTGGCGTGATGACAGTTCACCGCAGACTTCGCCTCCTGGGCTTAGGCAATCCCTCTGCCTCAGCCTCCTGAGTTTCTGGAACGACAGGAGCGCAGCCACACTGCTAATTTATTTTTTTTTTAATTTTTTAGTAGAGACAGCGTCTTGTCTCGCTGCGTTGCCCATGCTGGCCTTGAACTCCTGGACTCAAGCATACCTCCCTCCTTCACCTCCCGAAGTGCTGGGATTACAGGCTTGAGCCACCCCGTCTGGCTGGCCCAAAAATAGTAAAAAAAAATTATATTTTATACTGTGTTGGTGTAAAGACAAATCTGTTCATATATATGACCATAAAACACTTTCTTTGACCTAAAAGTTTATATTTTTCTCGAGATTTTTAAAAGAAACGAAAACATGCTTTTTTTGCAGATCCCTGTAGGTTTTCTTCCCTGGGCCCTGGGCACTGCACCTAGGACCAAGTCAGCTGGGGAAAAGAAAAGGACACCCCTGGTGTGACCAGGACAGAGCAGAGTTTCGGCTGCAGGCCCAGGCCGGGCCTGGGAGGACGGGGGGACTGGGGAGCCGGACCCCACGGAGAGAGAGGTTGCCTGCTCCCGGGACAAGGACAGGCACAGAGATGGAGGAGACAAATACTTCTGTGTACTGGTCCCTGTCGGGGCCTGCACCTTGGCTTCAGAGGTTACAGCGCGTTCTGCAGGAGAGACACTGATTCCCTGCCACCCGGCCACAGGGCTCCTGGCACTGTGTGAGGAAAACTGACGCTAAAAATAGGGGCTTGCACACCTGTTAGCCACGGGCAGCAGGATGATCTGCTTCCACCCCTGGGGTCTTCCTTGCTTAGCCCTTCCCTTACTGACCCAGGAGAGGAAACAGCTGGATGTGAGTCTGGCTTTTTCCACCATAAGCTTTCCAATCCTCAACTTTAACGATTGGTGTATTATAAATAAGAAAGTGCAGAGACAGTTAGACGGTTGGTGATACTTTAAAATAAACATGTATTTTTAAACATTATTTATTTATTTTTGAGTTGGGGGGATCTCACTCCATCCCCCAGGCTGGAGTGCGGTGACATGATCATGGCTCACCACAGCCTCGACTTCCTGGGCTCAGGCGATCCTTCTGCCTCAGCCTCCTGAGTAGGTGAGACTACAGGTGTGTGCCACCACGCCTGACTACTTTTTTGATTTCTTGTGAAACAAAGTCTTGCTGTGTTGCCCAGGCCGGTCTCAAACTCCTGGGCTCAATCAATGCTCCCGCCTCAGTCTCCCAAAGCACTGGGATTACAGGTATGAGCCCCCATACCCGGCCTATGTTTTATTAGTACAACAACATCCAGGTACATTTGGAAACTAGCCACATTTTGTATCTGGGCGAGGGACAGGGTGTGGGACACCTGGATCTTGGGCCTCCTACCACAGCATTGTGGTCTCAGCCACGGGCTGGGAACCAGTGACCAGCCCTGAACCCAGAGCTCTAACATTTTTTAAGTCATGCTTTTAAGTGACAGCTGATGGCATTAATTGGCAGAACAGTTTATAACTGTTCTACAGAACAGTTGCAAACTTGACCCAGGTGGTAGCACACCATTAATAATTGCCCTCCCCAGCCCTCAGCCCCCCGTGGAGGGCCTGGCCCAAGGAGCCAGCCAGTGTGGACACAGAGGGCTGCCCAGGTGGCTCTGTACCTAGCACTGTGTGGAAGACATGGCTCCTTCCCTTAGGCCGGAATCTCTGAGCTAGTGGTCTCAGACTTCTGGATGTGTTCATGTCATGGGGCACATGTGAAAACTATAGAGTCCTGAGCCAACCCTAGGGGTGACAACCTCAGGGTCTAGAAGCCCCTCAGAAAACACCACAGGAGGGATATGCAGTTCACACTGCAAGACGATCAGGTGACGAGCGGGCCACGCTGATGAGAATGCCAAGTGCGAATGCATTTCAGCACCAGTGGGTGGAAGCCCGGGGTACTTCTAAAGAGCAAGTGTTGACCTGGGGAAGGTCACAGTGTCTGTATTTTATAGAGGAAAATAGAAACTTGGGAGTGAAGGGATTTACTTCTGTATGGAGCTCAGTGAGCGAGTGCCCCGCACTGTCAAAGGATCCCGAGTAGGTGGCTTGTGTGTGTACGCCTGTGTGTGCACATGCTTGTGTGTACGCACGCGTGCACTGCAGGCAGGTGCTAGTCTTCTGGCCACAGTGACACTGCAGGGTCCCACTGGACCTCCAGAGGTAAGGAGTCGGCAGTTGTTAGCCTCATTGACTTAGGTCTATGAAACTGTTGGCTGAGCCTGGGTTCCTAGGGGCTGATGAGTAAATACTGTAGTATCGCTCCCGACAAGACAACGGTCATCTCCAAGGCTGGGATTTTCATGAAAAGGCACAAAGGAGTAGATAGGCCCAGAGTGTCGTGAGTGCTAGGTGTTTCTTCCCGTGGCTGACATGAGTCAGGTGGGCCCCATCGTTGGTAGCCATGGCGTCTCCGGTGCCCTCCAGGAGAGGGAGGCTCTCTGCGCCCTTGCGTGGGGCGGCTTGGCGGGATGCAGGCGGAGGGGCGGGAGCCTCCCTGCGCCTGGGGAGGGGCGCCAGGTGTGCCTGGGGTGCACGGAGCGTGGGGGCGGGTGAAGTGGGCACAGAGGCGGGAGGCGTGTGTGCTCACGTGTGCACTCCGGCGCGCGTGCACGTCGGCGCACTCGAGTCTGTGTGCACGAGTGGGCGTGCGTGTGCGCACGTGTGAGTGCGAGCACACGCGCGTCTGTGCGTGCGCCTCCGTGTGCGCGCGCGCGTGCCTGCTGCCGCAGCCTGGCGGCCGCGGCCCAGACCCCGAGCGCCGCCCTGTCCCCCGTGCGCAGGCAAGTCGTGGAAGGCGCTGACGCTGTCGCAGAAGCGGCCGTACGTGGACGAGGCGGAGCGGCTGCGCCTGCAGCACATGCAGGACTACCCCAACTACAAGTACCGGCCGCGCCGGAAGAAGCAGGCCAAGCGCCTGTGCAAGCGCGTGGACGCCGGCTTCCTGCTGGGCTCCCTCGCCCGGGACCAGAACGCGCTGCCCGAGAAGCGGGGCGGCGGGCGCGCGCCGCCGG
>NW_007199693.1:214839-215188 GCF_000164805.1 Carlito syrichta | reverse complement strand
CTCCCCGCCCCCCGAGCCGCCCGGCTTCGACGCCCTGGATCAGCTGAGCCAGGCGGAACTCCTGGGGGACATGGATCGCGACGAGTTCGACCAGTACTTGAACACGCCCGGCCACCCGGACGCTGCCGCGGGGACCCTGGCCCTCGGTGGGCACGCGGCGGCCTCCCAGGGCGCGCCCACGGGCCCCTCCGAGACCAGCCTCATCTCCGTCCTGGCGGACGCCACGGCCGCCTACTACAACAGCTACAGTGTGTCATAGAGCCGGGGGCGCCGCGTCCCGCCAGCCCCCCGCCAGCCCCCCGCCGCTGCCGCCCGTGGGCGCCGCTGCCGCCCGTGGGCGCCGCTGCCG
>NW_007199693.1:203939-214471 GCF_000164805.1 Carlito syrichta | reverse complement strand
GAGCGGGGCCAGCTGCAGCCCCCGGGGGCGGGAGGCCCGGACTGCGGTCCCGGGCCGCTGGCGACAGCCGGACAAGGCTCCGTGAGTCCGCCTCTGCCCCTGCCCGGCGCTGCGCTCTCCGCGGCCCGTGTTTGGAGTGTATTCCTTCAAATGAGTCTTCACCGGCGGCCCCTGGGGATAGCCCATCCGTCACCCCATCCGTCAGACCCTCTGTCTCCCAGTAGCGTTTTCATGGACCTCTTGTCCTCCTTCCGCCACTGCGAAAAGCCCAGCAGTATTCGAAGTGTTTGACGCAGCTGCCCCGATCTTCAGGTGAGGAGAGCCCTGGGCCAGGATCCAGGGGCCTGGGTTTTAGTCCCTGATCTGCCGCAGACGCTGGCGAGGCCCCAGCAGGCCTCTCCCACACTTCCAGCCCGTCCCCTCAGGCGTCAAGCGAGGGACAGGCTTGACAGGCAGGGCTCCCTTCTGCTCCACCGTCTTCTGATTTAGGGGGCTCTCAAGGAGGAGGGGGAAGCCGGACTCCCATGAGCTCACCAGTGCAGCCTGGAGGTCCTCGCGTGTGCACACGCCACGGACACGAGGCTTTCTGTAGCTTTGCACTCTCTTCCGGAGTTACCATAGCCTTCCAAAAGGCTTCTTCCAATTTGAGAAAAGCCTCATTCTGATCTGGAAAACTTGGGAAACGATGACCAGTTTGGTTAACCACGTCACTGAAAATGAGACTGAGTTAAAACTGCATTTTTTAAAATAGTTTTGTTTTGGTTTCTTTTGAGTTGGAGTCTCACTCTGTCACCCAGACTGGAGTGCAGCGGCCGCTCCCGGCCACCGCAGCCTCCACCTGCTGGGCTCCAGTGATCCTTCCGCCTCAGCCTTCCAAGTAGCTGGAGCTACAGTCGCGCGCTACCACATCCGGCTAATTTTTGATTTATTGTAGAGATGAGGCCTCGCCAAGTTGCCCAGGCGGGTCTCAAACCTGCGGGCTCAGGCCATCCACTCACCTCAGCCTCCCAAAGGTGCGGGATTACAGGCTGAGCCACCGAGCTCGGCTTAAAATAGTTTTTTATGTTTTTGAGTTGGAGTCTGACTGTCGCCCAGGCTGGAGTGCAGTGGCATGCTTACGGCCACCACGGCCTCGACCTGCTGGGCTCAGCGATCCTTCCACCTCAGCCTTCCAAGTAGCTGGAACTACAGGCATGCACCATCACACCTGGCTAACTTTCTTGATTTATTGTAGAGATGAGGTCTTGCCAGGTTGCCCAGGCTGGTCTCGAACCCATGGGCTCAGGCAATCCTCTCACCTCAGCCTCCTAAAGTACTGGGATTATAGGCATGAGTCACCATGCCCAGCCAAAACTGTGTTTTGTTGTTGTTGTTTTTTTAAAATCTATCTTTAGATGAGTTCCTGATGGTACACACACTTGGAGAGCGTACACAGGCTGAAATTGCAGTGTGAGAGACACGCCTCCCACTTGGCGCGCACCCTTAAACACACCTCTGTGCAGCCTAAATCAGATATTTTTATGAGCGATGACAGGTTCTCACCAGCTCCCTGTTCCTAATGACCCAGAGAGCCAGGGTCCCTAAAAGGACTTTGCCACAAAGTAGCGTCACTGTGTTCAACCTGGAAGCATTGATTTAGTGAGCAAAACGGCAGCATATGTTCCCCTCCAGAGGCAAGCGGTGCTTCCTTCCTGGTTCCGAACCTCCGGCTCCTTTCTCCCTCTCTTGGAATTCCTGCTTCTCTCCTTTCTGCTCCTCCTCCACCCTGAATCGGATCTCATCAAAGCGCCCCACGTGAACCCCAAGCGTGGTTCCTCTGGCCATGATGGGGGGTGGGTTTCCTCCTCAGCCTGCTGGTTCTTCAGGCAAAGTCCTCGGCCAGTGACACTTCAGAACGGCATCCCCCCAACATCAGAAACTCACTGTGATTCCAAAAACGTTTGTGAGTCCTGGGCCTCCGCCCCCCAAACGGTTCCAGCCTCCCCCAAACCTCCTTTGAAGGAACGTACCGAGCAGTGTCCCAGGAGACAGTTGTTTGTCTTTTGGTTTCCGCATATTATTACCTGTCGGAAATATGTTTTATATATCCTGTTATTTTCACCTTATATTTTGTATTGTTGACAGAGCCTGTTTTGTTCCCTCCAAGAAGTCTTACTGTAAAATCACTTATAAGATATGATTAATCTTTATGCTATGACTGTATATGCCATTTGGTAATGAATCGTAAATTGTTGATCTGATCGACTGGTGCATAGTCCAGAATGTGTATTAATAATCTTGTAAAACAGTATCACAGACATTAAGCTAAACTGTTCCAGTTCAGATTTTGTTTTTTTTGGTTTTTTTTTTTTTTTTTTGTAAGAACTACACAGGCTTTGGAACAGTTGTAGATATTGATTTGTTGAAAATATTTAATTTAAATAAAAGTTTTTTGTACCATGACTATTCTATCCTTTGAAATATAGTTTTGCACACAAAAAAGTTTTAAAGCAAAATGTAAATATTATGCCCCGTGCTTCTTGTGGTATTGGCCACTTTTTAATTTTAAAAAGTCATCAAATTGTAATGGTGGTTTGTTTTATTTTATGTTACAGTAAAAAGATAGATCTAAATTTCACATGCAGAAACGGTGTTGTTATCCTTGATATTGAAAGAAGATCCCAATTTTTTTCTAACACCTACGTGAAGGATAACCTTCTCTTCAAGATGACTTTCACTTGTAGAGTCAAAGTAAGATTTGTCCAATTACTTGCTTAGTTAAGGCTGCCACATTTTTTCTTCTTCTTGAAATCATCTCGAAGAGTGTCTTTGAAAAACAGCCTTGAGAATGACTTGTCCTCTTTCCCGCGCGTCTGTGGATGTGTTGTTGAAACATATCAAGGCCTCTCCGAGCTCGATGGGAACGCAGCGAGGCACACGGTGCAGCCATTAAAGGACGCAACGTCTCGCGAGGCTGAGGATTCATATCTCCCCCCGAAAAGCGTCTGGAAAGGTCTGAGGATTACTCAGGCCCCGTGCAGGTCACCTCTGTCTGGCTTCGATCCAGGGGGAAGCAGTTGTAACTTGCTTCAGGGAGGCCGTGTGTTTTCCCAGGCCCTCCGGGCCAAGGAGTGGGTCCTGGGAGGGCCCACATGGGCATACGTCCCTCAGCTTTGATCCTAATCTACAGTCATTACTTTAATAGCACTTTATAGGTGTACGGAGCTTTACAGGGAGTTTTATGGGACCTTTCTCATCCACAGCCCCAGGTGGGGCCCGTCATCCGCCCACCCCATTGCGTAGCCGGGCACACTGAGGCCTGGGGTAGGCGGCGGTGAAGGGCGGCTCGCCTTGCTTGGCAGTGGCAGCTGGGTTTCGGTGTGTTGTCAGATGCGTGTGTTGGCAACGTCAGCCGAGCTCACACTGGAGGCCTCGTGCTGCCTTCTCAGTACTTCACCCTGGCACGGAGTCCTACGTGGTCCACTTCATTCCTGCCACAGCCCAGGGGAAGACAGAAAGAACAAAGGGGAAGTCAGAGGGCCAGAGTTAGGTGGTGACACTGAAGACCTTGCTGTCCAGGCCCATCCCTGCGGCCGGCCGGCCGTGCCAGTGTGCTGTGTTACTGGCTGCCTGGAGCGCTTGTCTGGCAGTGTCTGCCCAGGACGTCGTCCTCTGTCACTGCCAAACGGGCGTGTTTCATTCCATGACACGCTCTGGGGGCAGGGGACTCATCGCTGCTTCTGAGAGGGCAGGAAGCAGCAGCCAGTGATACGGTCGCTCTTCCGTGGCAGTGACCAGGGATCTTTGAGTCTCAGCTGCCCATTCTGGTACACTGCTGCCTCCGGTGCCAAGAGCACCTCTTGTTTTGGATGAGAACCTGGCTCAGTCCCCAAGTGAGGGCCCCTCTGGCAGATCCTCTTCTTTCTAGAAGCTTCTCACACAGCCCTCCAGCCCCCAAAGTGAACCCTACTGCGACAGAAACCTGTGGGTCCCTGAAGATACCCAACTTCCCCATGCTTCTGTGCTGACCCCACCTGGGAGGCCCTCACTCCCGTCACGCCTGGGGACGCCCCACTCACTGTCCAAGCCCAGGTCAGACATGTCCAGCCCCGTCCAGCAGAGGGGCCAGTCACACTCCACCCTGAACTCCCATGGGACTTGGGAACATCTTACTGCCGGCGTTGGAACCATCCACGGGGTGTCCCCTCTCTAGCAGGGCAGGCCCAAGGAGCTGTTCAACAGATATAGGAATTAAAAAAAAACAACATCTGAGATGTCCTGTAGGTATTCTGGTTCATTTTGGTGGCAGATAAAGACCTGAACCCGCTGGGTCCCTAATTTTACCTCCCGTCTCTCTGGAAACCAAGACCTTTAGGTGTTTGTATGTGTCCTCGGGGCTCTGAGACTGGGTCTGATAACGGCCATGACTCGGCCCCTGCACCTGCTACAGGTCTCAGGAAGTGGAGGAAGTGGGTCAGGACGCAGGGAGGGAACTCCCCTCCTGCCCATGGTCGAGCAGCAGAAGATGGCCGTGGGAGGAGGATTTCTGACATGGCTCTCACCTGCCTCTCTTTCTGAGGAGGCTGTGCTGTTGGTTTCATCCAGCGAAAGGGGTTTGGAAGGAGGGAGGGCAGGAGGAAAAGAAAGAGATCTGCATGGGTCTAGCTGTTTAGCTGTCTATTTATCTATTGCCCATCTATCCATCCATCCACCCACCCATCTACTTTATCTCTCTTTTCTTTTTCTTTCTTTCTGTTATCTATCCACTTATCCACATATTCATCCACATATCCAACCATCCCTCCACCCATTCATCCATCCAACCACCCACCTACGTTACCTCTCTTTTCCTTTTCTTTCTGTTGTTTATCCATCTATTCACGTATCCATCCATCCATCCATCCATCCACCCATTCGTTCATCCGTCCACCTTGCCTCTCTCCTTCCTTCCTTCCTTTTCTTTTTTCTTTCTTGCATCTGTTCATCCATCCAACTGTCCACCCCCACATCAGCCAGCCAGCCATATATCCTTCCACCCACACCGCATTCATTCACCCCACCTTACCCACTCTCTCACCCACCCATCTATCTATGCATCCACCCATCTCATCTTATCTATCTATCTATCATCTAACTTCAATGTTAAAAAGAGACATATGGGGTCTGGAGGAAGTTTGGGAAAAAATAAGATCATAAAGAAAAAATAAGTTATCTATTGTTCACAACTCAGAGACTTTTTTTTTTTCCGAGTTAGAGTCTCACTCAGTCGCCCAGACTGGAGTGCAGTGGCCGCTCTCGGCCACCGCAGCCTCGACCTGCTGGGCTCCAGTGATCCTTCCGCCTCAGCCTTCCGAGTAGCTGGAACTACCGATGTGCGCTACCATGCCCGGCTAATTTTTGATTTATTGTAGAGGTGAGGTCTCGCCAAGTTGCCCAGGCGGGTCTCGAACCCGTGGGCTCAGGCCATCCACTCACCTCAGCCTCCCAAAGTGCGAGATTACAGGCTGAGCCACCGAGCCCGGCAACTTAGAGACTTTAATGGTCATTTTTTGACATATCTATATAGTTCTTTTTGGGGTATAGATCTAGTACATATATGTATATCTTTTATAATAGACCTTTTTATTCATTAATTCTAAATAAGCATTTTTGCTGTCATTAAACTTTATTTTTCTGCAGAAAGTGTTTTATTCCTAGTTGAAAAATCAATACGAAAAATTTGGGGGAAAAAAAAAAACCCCACACACTCCATGACCTTGATTGAACTCTTTTCAACACACTCTGTGTACATTGAATCCCTAGACCCACACTCATGCATACGCAATTGTACATTGTGTGAGCAGATGTAGATACCATCTGCACCGGGCTTTATCTGTTCAACATCCTGTAATAGAAGTTCTACCACATTGATATCTATTTTTATATTTATCATTTTCGATGACTGCCTGTTACTTCATTGAATTAGTGTAGCTTCATTGACTCGGCCACCACCTCGCTGTTAGAGAGTGAAATTGTTCCCTTTCTTTGCCATCATAAATAACACCGCAGTGAGCATTTCTTCGCTTGTGTCCTTACCTGGACCCCAGCAGGGCATCACAGGGTCTAAGCATATGAACACATTTCGTCTTTGCCTCAAATAATTTGTTGGATTTTCCAGAGTCTCAAGGTATAGGATGACTCCGTTCGATTCCCAGAATGAACTAACGCTTTCCTAGGAAGAATTACAATACCCGAAGACTACTTATGACCACTGCAAATCTGACCAGGCTTGGTTGCTTCACCTTTCCTGGTGCCTTTGCCCATCTAAGGGCTTGCCATGTGCTCCCCGCTGGCTGCCATTACAGACAGCAGGGTCCCTTTCCTCAAATCCACAGTCAATGACATGTCACTCTTCCTTGACTTTTGATATGTCATGGCCGCTCTTGGCCTGAGCTGTGTGAGAGTACTGTTTTGTTTTGTTTTGTTTATTTCAATAGCTTTAGGGGACACACATAGTTTTTGGCTGCATGGTTGCCTGGGATAGCGACAAAGAAGCCTGGGCTTTAAGTGTACCCACCACCCCCACCTGTGCCCATTGCACTCCACGGGTGATGTTTCATCCCTTCAGCCCTTTTCCCCATGCCCCCTCTGAGTCTCCCGTGCCCATGATGTTACTCCCTATGTCTTTGCAGATCCTTAGTTTAACTCTCACCTATAAGTGAGAACGTCCGGCATTGGTTTTCTGTTCCAGCATGAGTTTGCGAAGGAGTTTTTATCTTGAGCTCTGACATCCCCTTCCTACGTGGGGCCGGGTTGGTTCTCCAGAGTCCCCCAGGCACACACACCGGTGATGCTGACTGCATCTTTAGGAGGCCTGGAGCTCTGGTATGGTGAGGGTGTCTGGGAAGAGCCAGGACCTCCTCTTAGTCTAACAAGACGTGTCTCCTTACTCCACCCACATCCATGCCACATTGAGTCTAGCCTCGCCCTACCCACCTCTCGGTTTTTACTGGGACTTGGGCAAATGCTGGAACCTATTCTCTCATCTAAAGGGGTAGTTAGTAAATTTGTAGGCATTTTAGAAATTGCAAAGCTTTATATGAATATATGGGAGAGGTATATTCATATCTACTTTGGATTTCTTTAGACAATTTAGTATTTTTTTAGGCCTGGAAGTAGGTACTAGCTTGCAAAATGTGGAGCTGTGTGTTTAGCAGCTGTCATCTTGGTATGGATTGTGCAGGAGAAATGAGGGAAAGGATCCCTACAATACAGCTAAGGGGGATCATCGAGAATCTCTGTCAGTTTCCTTCACTGGACACTGAGCTGGGGTGCAAAGAAACCATCGGGCCCTTTTTCAAGTTCGTTCTTCCTCTAGTGAGACTGGCCTCTTGGCAAGTCTTGGCAGACGAGTGTCTATGAGGGGGGACCCCCCAGAAAGACCCAGAATTTATTTATTCAAAAAGTGTATTGATTCTTACAGGTTTAAACTTCAGTCGCTTTCAAAGTACTCTCCATCTGATGCGATGTGTCTCTTGAGATGCTGTTTTCACTGCTCGGAGCAGTTTTTGAACTCGTCCATGTTGACGCTTTTTAGTGCTTCTGTCGTTTTTTGTTTCACCTCTTCCACACTGGCAAAATGTTTCCCTTTGAGGACTTTTTTCATCGGGGAAGCAGAAAAAAGTCACTCGGGGCAAGACTGGGTGAAGAGGGAGGGTGGGGCACGGGGCCGTGCCGTTTTTGGACAAAAACTGCTGAACACCCAACATGGTGTGGGCAGGTGCGTTGTCATGATGGAAGAAGCAGTCACCTGTTTGCCAGAACTCAGGATGTGTCTTCGGCAAATCGTAACGCAGCCTTCTCCAAACTTCCGGATAAAACTTTGATTGACTGTTTGATCCAAAGAGTAAATTCCAAGTGTACGACCAGGGGCCTGCCCTCCAAAAGATAATTCCGTTTTTGGGGGGTGTACCCCTCATATTTGATTTAGGAATCCTCAAAAACATTTTTTTAAAAACAGGACTTTGCTCTCTGTAAGCCCGTCTGACCAGTTCTGTCCTCCCAAAGTTATTTCGTCTATCTCACCCAAATCTCCCCCTGCTCCAGCCTAAGTCTGTGCCTGCCCGATGTCATCTGCAGAGGTGAAGAACAATCTTGGCCAGGTATTCCCGGTCTCTGAAGGCTGGTCATCACCTTTCCTCCCTCTTGGGGACCACGGCTGAGGCTCGGGTGGGCCGTGGTTCCCTCCAGCCCCTCTCTCTGGTCTTGGCTTCTCTCGTGGGGGACTGAGTGTGGCATGGATGTGGGTGGAGCAAGGAGACACGTCTTGTTCGACTAAGAGCGGGAAGGGAAAGTGGGGTTTCACCACGGGGTGGGAGAGGGTACCTTGTAGGTGCTTCTGGAATGTTCTGCATGCAGGTGTAGGGTGTAGTTGATTCTCAGGCTCACACTGCTGGGTCGAGTGGTGGGTTCCCCGGCCCTACTTCTGTCCTTCCATGTGGCCACACATCATCTGTTTGACGGCGGGGCTGCAGGGTGGCACAGGTCTGAGACAAGGTGAGATGGAACCATGATACAAGAAGACTCTTTTGCCCAGAAAAGTCAATGACTTCTGATGAAAGGAAGGGGTCTTCGCAGCCTCCAGAGCCTCAGGGAGGCTGGTCCTTGTGTCTCAGAGGTGCCAATGATGGCACCTGTGAGGTGAGGCTGTGACCTCCGGGGAGGGAGGCTGTTCAAGCCAGGCTATGACCAGAAGCATCTGCAGGCTCCGGCTCCCTTCGCACCGGGTGGGTTCTCCTCCTCTCGGGAGGTTGGGAGGGCACCGCAGCTCCTCCACCCAGATCCCGAGGAGGGATATAGCTCTCTCTCTCTCTTTTTTTTTTGAGTTGGAGTCACTCTGTCGCCCAGACTGGAGTGCAGTGGCCGCTCCCTGCCACTGCAGCCTCGACCTGCTGGGCTCCGGCGATCCTTCCGCCTCAGCCTTCCAAGTAGCCGGAATTACAGGCATGTGCTACCACGGCCAGCTGATTTTTTGATTTATTGTAGAGATGAGGTCTCGCTGCCCAAGCGGGTCTCGAACCCGCGGGCTCAGGCAATCCACTCACCTCAGCCTCCCAAAGGCGTGGGATTACAGGCTGAGCCACCGAGCCTGGCTAGCTCTCTTTTTCTGGATGCATTTCCCTGAAAGCTGGCAGCATGAGCATCCTCATCTCAGGGCGCTGAGAACGTCAGGGAAAGTGTGTCCTGTCTTGAATTCTGCAGAGCGAGTCGGGCGATCCGTGGAGGCGTACTGATAGAAACAGGAAGAACTTGGGTCTCGGCGTTTCGAGATTTTCATGCCTCATCAAGCTCTGTAGCCTTGAAAGTAACACCACTGGATGTCTGAGCTGGCAGGATTCACTGAGATTGCTCTGTCAACCCCAGATGTGATGGAAAAGAAAACGGAAGCCCAGAGAAGCAAGGCATCAGCTGAGAGCAAGCGACCGCGAGTAGAGACTAGGGGAGGGTCGTGGAGGCAGAGCTGGGTGGGAAGCTTCCCTCAGGGCTGAGGTGGGGAGGGCAGGGCTGTTGAGGGAGGGGAAACTGAGGCCCAGGGGCGAAGCATCTTCAGACGCCTTCCCAAGAAGCAGCCCAGGACGGCAAGGCTGGAATCACCACCGGAGGGAGGGCGTCCCAGGGCACACCCACCAGGTCGCCACGGGAGGGAGGGAGCTGGCAGTGGCTCTGGGTGGCCAGGGCTGGCACGGAGGGCCTGAGGAGCCCACCCTGACGTCGCGGGCAGCCTGTGTCCTGGGCCGAGTTCCTTCTGTCCCCCTGCCCCACCCTGTGCCGGTGACCAGGCCACAGGGCTCTGGAGGGGGGCAGGCAGTCCCGGGCGCCGGAGTTCTGGGCGGGGGACCCCAGCCCGAGGCCCTGCCCAGAGGAGGAGGAGGAGGGAGGCTCGCAGGAGGGCGGGAGGGAGGCCAGGAGCAGCCACCGAGCGTTTTCCTGCCCAGGAGGGCTGCTGTGAGCAAGAGCCGGAGGATGTGGCCGGAGCCCCGTGTTTCCTGCCTGATAAGCAACCCCTCCTGCCCAGCCCTGGTGGGCCTGCCTGCACCCGCAAGAGCCCGGCAGCTCGCGGCTGGCCGAGGAGGAAAATCGCTTCTCCAGATCAGCCCGCTCAGGCCGGGCCTTCCTTCCCGCCCTGTCCCCAGCGGCCGCAGGAAGCAGGCTGGGGCACAGCCGCCCGGGGGTCCTGCCCTGGCGTCCTCGGCGCCCGGCCCAGGGACTCTGGCCTGCCCCGGGGCCCCGCGTCCAAATCCCCCCAGAGCGGACGCCTTCTTGCCCCCAAGTCAGCCGCTTTCAAGGACCGCGCACCCTTGGTGTCTTTGTCAGGCCCCGTGCTTGCAGCTGGGCTCGGAAAGTCGGTCACTGTATTCACTGACAGGGCATGGACCAGTCACCTCCCACCTGGTTGTTCGTTCTCTCTGCGGCCACCTCTGGGGGACATTCTCGGGCTTTGTTTTTTGCTTGTTTGTTTGTTTTTTTTTTGTTTTTTTGAGTTGAGTCTCACTCTGTCGCCCAGACTGGAGTGC
>NW_007199693.1:184927-203747 GCF_000164805.1 Carlito syrichta | reverse complement strand
CTCGCCTCGGCCTCCCAAAGTGCTGGGATGACAGGCTGAGCCACCGAGCCCAGCCCGTTCTCGGGCTTTGGAGGCAGGCCGGCACAGAGGGACGGGCAGGGCTGCCACCTGGGGCCCAGTGTCACCCCTGCTCTGCCCGGGTGAGCTGTGGGGCCTAGGTGAGCTCCCGCCCATCTCTGACCCTCTGTCTCGCCAAGGTATGAGCTGCAGGGAAGCTCAGGGTCTGCCCCATTTCCAGGGGCAGCAGGAATGGTGGCCACCTCTGAGAGCCGCGGACGCCCAAGGGCAGCCAGCCCAGTGTCCTCGTCCCCACCGACGAACACAGCAGGCGGCGGGCGGAAGGTGCCTCCTCTTCCGTGTCACCCCGGGCACCCCTGCTCCATCCACCCTGGTTTTCCCACCCACAGTCGTACCCTTGGGGCCGGTCTCCTGTGCTAGGGAGCCCGGACACAAAGTAGGGAGTGGGCTGTGTGTCGGGTGGAGAGGCAGGTCGGCTGGGGTCTGCAGCTGCGAGAGGTGCTTCTCGGAGGGCACCTGTGGAGAGCCCTCACGGCGAGGACTGAGATCCAGAGAGGACGAGGGGACAGCTCAGAGACGCCGTCCCAGCCGAGAGCGCCCCAAGACAAGGGCCGATACTCAGACACGTCCCTGTCCGGTACCGCCTCCTGCAGGTCTTCTGCCACCCGCAGGTGGGTCCCTCCTCCTTCCCCGGGCCCCAGACCTGCATCCAGACCTTGCTGACACAGGCAGCCTCGCCCCCCTCCCGGGAAGCCGGCTCTCGGTGATGAAAGGCTCACAGAGGCCGCCTCTCTGTGGCCACCTGAGAGGGACATTCTCTGGGCTGAGGGACACAGGGGAGGGCTGGCACCCGGGAGCCCAGAGTCTCTCCTGGTGAGCTGTGTGGCCGGCGTGGGCTCCTGCCCATCTCTGACCTTCTGTTACTCCAAGGCGTGAGTCACAAGGAAACTCGGGGTCTCCTCCGTTTCCAGGAGCAGCAGAAATGGTGGCTGTCCCCGAGGAGAGAAGCCACGCTTGCCTCAGAGATGCTTGCACAGGGCGCAGATGGCCACGTGTGCACATCCACATCCGGCCGGCAGTGCCGCTGCCTTCCTGTGCACCAGAGGCTTGCCACATTCTGGGTTTCACGTGACCCTCGTGGCGGCCCAGACGCAGGCGCGGTGATGTCCTTTCCCAGGTGATAAACCTCAGGCTGAGGCCTGGAAGGGGCCGAGGGAGGTCACGTCGCTGGGCGGATGGGACTTTGCCCGTGGAGCAGGACACAAACTCACTCAGCTCCCGGGTCTTCACGGCTGGCAGGGCGGAGACCAGACCCTCCCTCCCCACCCCAGGGAGGAGCCCCTGTCTCTTGGGCTGCTTCTGGGACTGAGCCACCACCAACGGCGGCTGAGCCTCAGGCCCTGAAACAGCGGGTGGGCAGTTGAGAGACGAGCGGAGGATTCCCGGGGCAGCTGGGGCTGTGAGCACGGAGCCCCCTGCACTGCCTGGGTGTCCCGGGCACCGAGAGGCGGGTGGAGGGAGACGGGGATCTAGGTCTCTCCATCAAATGCCCTGCAGGGCTGGCCCTCTGTGTGACCTTGGGCAAACCGCAGCCCCTCTCTGGGCCCCAGGAGATTAGGAGGTTGGACTCAACCGTTTCCAAGGGCCAGAATATCCTGGTGCTGAATCAGTGTACAGGGAGCAAGGAGAAGAATTCCTTTCCCCCTACCCCTGGCCTCTGCATGGGCCGATCTCCAGGGAGGTGACGGGGTGGGCTGTCCCTGGGTACGGATCCCGCCACGCAGAGCCACGGCAGGGGGATTCTCAGGGGCTGCCACAGCTGGGCTGGAGGGGCAGTTGCTGCGTCCAGGCCCTGAGCCCCCATCGTTCCCATCCTGCCTCAGCCGCCCTGGGTGGCCACCCACCTTCGGTCATGGTCAAGGCTCCCAGACACCTGGCTTGGCCCCCTTCGTGTCGTGACCGGCCCAGGCCACCCCTCAGGATGCTGTCCCGCCTCTCACACGTCCCCAATCCCTCCTCCTCTCCACGCGGGGTGCTGGGTCGCACGGGATGCAGGGAGAGGCCGTGGCCGCTGGAGCCCAACCTCACAGGTCCTCACCAGCCCTGGCATCCGGGGGCCATCTCCCTGCCAGACAGGGCTGGGGCAAAGGTTGCATCTGGTGTCCTGTGGGAGGCAGAGGCTCTGTGCCCCCTGGGCTCCTGGA
The DNA here is from genome assembly GCF_000164805.1 of Carlito syrichta. NCBI lineage: Eukaryota > Metazoa > Chordata > Mammalia > Primates > Tarsiidae > Carlito > Carlito syrichta. The sequence goes on along the minus strand of NW_007199693.1, from coordinate 201,525 downwards.
TTCCATGCTCCCAGCCTGACCACAACTGTCCCCTCCAGCCTTTGCCCCGTCTCTCCCTGGCTTTGGCCCTGAGTCTCTCCCTGTCCCACCCAGCTAAAGAGATGACGAGTCCAGAAATCTAAAGAAGTCGCCTTACACATTTTACCTGCCTGGTCAACAAGCTGAAGCTCAAACTTCTCAGAGAGGCATCTGGGCTCTGACGGGTCCAGTCCCAACTCACCTGGCCTACCTCTGGCCACCCGACTCGGTCCCCACGGCACATGCTGTGATCCGGGCACAGCACATTCCCAAACAGAACACGTTTCCTCATACGCCAGCCTCTGCATTGGCTGTTCCCTCTGGCTGGAATACCCTCCAACTCCGTGGGTCTTCGTGGATTCCTCCTCCTGTCTCAGGACCCAGCCCATGGGGGCCTCCTCAGAGAGCCTTTGTAACTCACCCTCTGCCACTCCACCCTCCCCGATCCCTATCCTGGCCCCAAGCAGTCTGTGGCCCCATTTTCCGTCTATCCTCCCAGTCTTCTCACGGAGCGCCCACGGGGTCATGACGCAAGCTCAGTGTTCATTCAGCCTCTCCTCCCCCTCATCTGGGAATGTTCCTCACCTGGGAACGCCGTCTTGCTTATCTTCGATTCCATGAAGCCTGCCCCATGCCAGGCACACAGTAGGTGCCTGTTGGGTGATCGGAGAGTTACTCGGGGCTCAAACACTGACTGGCCTGCCCTCGGCTCAGTGCTTGATTTTAGGCCGGTGGCTTCATTTTTCTGTGGGTCAGTTTCTCTTTTCTAAAAATTTTGAATTCGGGGGTCCATGTGTAGGTTGGCTATGTGGCGAACTGCATGATGGTGAGGTCTAGCCTTCTACTGAGCCCGCCGCCCAAGCAGTGAGGGTGGTACCTAGTAGGTGGTTTTCTACTCCCTCCGCCCCCCTCTCGGAGGCTCCAGCATCTGTTGTCTCTGTGTGCCCAGGGTTCAACTCCCACTTGTAAGTGAGAACATGTGGTACGCAGTTTCCTGTTTCTGCATTAATTCACTGAGGATAATGGCCTCCAGCGGCATCCACATGACTTCAGAAGACACGCTTTTGTTCTTCTTATAGTTGCGTGTTACTTCATGGTGTATCTGCACCCCATTTTCTTTACCTAATCCACCATCGGTGGGCACCTAGGTTAGCTCCATGTTTTGGCTGTTGAGAGTAGTGCTGTGATCACCATATGAATTTGGGTGCCTTTTTGGTAGAACGATTTATGCTTTTTGGATACAGTGGTGGGATCGCTGGGTCGAACGGCATGTCTATTCTAGTCCTTTGAGAAATCTCCAAATTGCTTTCCACCGGGGTGAACTAGCTCACGTTCCCACCGACAGTGTCAACGTGTTCCCTTTTCTTCGCAGCCTTGCCAACATCATTGTTGCCGTGACTGTTTATTTACTTATTTATTGACTCGGAGTCTCACTCTGTCGCCCAGGCTGGAGCGCAGTGGCATGCTCACGGCCACCACAGCCTTGTCCTGCTGGGCTCAGGCAATATTTCCACCTCAGCCTTCCAAGTACTACGGGCGTGTGCCACCACGCCCGGCTAAGTTTTTGATTTATTGTGGAGACGAGGTCTCGCCAAGTTGCCCAGGCTGATCTCGAACCCGTGGGCTCAGGCAATCCTCTTGCCTTACAAGTCTGAACCACCACGTCTGGCTCGGTTTGGTGACTTTTTTCTTTTTCAGACAAAGTTCGTTTAGAAAGTAAATTAGAGAGAGAGAGAGATTCACCTCCTCAAGGTAGGGGAGGGAGCACCAAAGCTAAGAAAACATGGCAGCCACAGCTCAAGAAGCCACATGGAGACATCAGAGTTTAACAAAGCAATGGCGACTGTTTCGTGACTTTTTAATAAAAGTCTGTAGCTCAGTTTTTCTGTCTGTATGTTGGCACTGCATTATGTCAAGAGCCTCAGACCGCGGTCATAGAAGCGTTGGGAGGCTCTCAGGGTCAGCGGTGAGCTGTAAATTCCACTAATCACATCTTGATGATCCCTGGAGAAACTTAATTCTACACTGGATCTCTGCCACTTCCTCAGCTGTGTCCACACCCCGCGCTTGACCGTCCATCAGAAATGAAAGCTATCTGTGATCTAGCCTCACCACAGAGTGATTAGGGAGAAACTCTGTGCCGCATGTAAACACACACAGACCCACACCTCACAAACTCTGGCTCTCCGGTTGACCCCCTTGAGACAGGTCCCAGGGGGCTGACATGGTAGGATTTATCACAGAGAGGAGTCTCTAGCCAATTCTATAGTAATAAGGGCACTTACTTCTCTCTGGAAGTTACCGGAGCCTTTTAGTGGGTTATTTTCCGGACTTAGTTATAAAATCTTTTATCGGCCAGGCTCAGTGGCTCAGCCTGTCATCCCAGCACTTTGGGAGGCCAAGGTGAGCAGATGGCCTGAGCCCATGGGTTCGAGGCCAGCCCAGGCAACTCGGCGAGACCTTGTCTCTACAATAAATCAAGAATTAGCCGGGCGTGGTAGCGCGCGCCTGTAGTTCCAGCTACTTGGAAGGCTGAGGTGGAAGGATCGCCGGAGCCCAGCAGGTCGAGGCTGCGGTAGCTGGGAGCGGCCACTGCACTCCAGTCTGGGCGACGGAGTGAGACTCCAACTCAAACAAAACAAAACAAAACAAAACAAAAAACTCTCATAATTTACTTTATTCAACATGTTACATAAGCCTGGACAACATAGTGAGAACTGCCTCAGAAATTAGCCCAGTGTGGTGGTGCATGGCCTATACCAGCTACTCGGGAGGCTGAGGTGGGAGGATAGCTAGAGCCCAGGACTTTGAGGCTGCAGTGAGCTATATCCACACCACAGTGCAACAGAGCAATACCCTGTCTCTTCAGAAAAAAAGGAAAAAGAAAACCAAAAAATCCCACCCTAAAACCAGAAAGCAAAACATGTGTTAAGTTTTGGTCGAAAACTTGGAAGTGCAGAGATTCAACAGCAAGAGGAAAAGGGAAAGAGAGGTCCCCCATAATCTCACCGAGGTCCCCCATAATCTCACCATGCAAGGACGCCTTCTGTTAGTATATTGCTGAATTCCTTCGAGATTTTTTTTCTTCAGACCCACATGTGTGCTCACGAAAATATCTTTTTTTTTTTTTTTTTTTGAGTGGGAGTCTCACTCCGTCGCCCAGACTGGAGTGCAGTGGACGCTTCCGGCCACCGCAGCCTCGACCTGCTGGGCTCCGGTGATCCTTCCGCCTCAGCCTTCCAAGTAGCCGGAACTACAGGCGCGCGCTACCACGCCCGGCTGATTTTTTGATTTTTATTGTAGAGATGAGGTCTTGCCAAGTCGCTCAGGTGGGTCTCGAACCCACGGGCTCAGGCAATCCACTCACCTCAGCCTCCCAAGGCACGGGATGACAGGCTGAGCCACTGAGTCCAGCTTCGAAAATATCTTATATTTCTCTTGAAATGTTGGGATTATATATTTTTTACATTTTTATTTATATTCTTTAAGTTTGAAGTCTCACCCTATTGTCCAGCCTGACGTGCAGTAGTGGCACAATCACAGCTCACCCAGTCTTAACCTCTTGGGCCAGGCAAAGCTTCCGCCTCAGCCTCCCAAATAACTAAGACCACAGGCACGTGCCACCAAGCCCAGTCAATTTTTGATCATTGTAGAGATGAGGTCTCACTGTATGGCCCAGGCTGGTCTCGAACTCCTGGGCTCAAGCAATCCTCCCTCCTCGGCCCCCCATAATCATCCCAAAGTGCTGAGATGACAGGCGTGAGCCACGGTGCCCGGCAAGGGATTAGTTCCATTGTTTTGGAAACTCGCTTTTTAAACGCGAACACACAGCCTAAACACGTTTCGGTAGCCATGCAGGCCTTTTGCTGGCTGCTGGGCCCTCTGAGGGCGGGCGGTGGGTCCTTCTGCAAGTCACTCTTCTGCTCCCAAGTTGCCGGACACCACACGGGCCCTCTGGTTTGCTGAGGGAATCTGAGTTGCCAGAGGTGAGGGCCCACTTCCTCAACTGCAGAGCGATTTACCAAGGACAAAGATGCAACTGGGACCTTTGGGGGTTTCCTGGACTCGAGCTGTGGCCCCTTTCCGGGGATATAACCACCCGAGGACCCTCGCTTGTACATACTTCCGTCAACCAAGAGGTGTGTGATGCTTTTTGTCAGCGGTGTGGGTTCTGGGAGTAAGCAGATCTTGTTCGCACTTTCAATACTCATCCATTCATTCATTCTTGGAGACGGATCTCACTGTGGGCTCAAGTGGTCCTCCCGCCTCGGCCTCCCAAAGTGCTGGGATTACTGGGGTGAGCCACTGCGCCCAGCCTCTGTTCTCACTTTCTAAACGAGAGTTCTGTTAGGCCACTGAATGCAGGTCTTCAGACGACAAGTTCTTCGCTCCCCCGTAATCATCTGACCTCCCTCCCGACTCAGCCAGTCAGCCCCGGTGGGAAAGGCTTCTCTAGGAGTCCAGGTCCAGTTCTGGGCGGCCAGGGACACCGGCATGCCCACTTTCCACTCCACACCAGGTGCCCAGGAGGGAAGTGACTTGTCTGAGGGCTCTGGGGTGAGTCAGCAGCTTGGCCCCAGCCGCCTCAGTGCTGGGAATCGGCCACGGGCCCAGGGCTGGCAGGCCTTGGCCTCTGACGTGTCCCTTCTCGCTCAGGGCGGAAACCTCTCTTCCTGGGAAGGAGGGGCAGAGGCCCTGGGGTCCCTGGGGCCTGGAGATGCCTCCTTTTGCTAGAACCTGCACGGGGGCTTTGGGGCATTTTCCTGTGGGGACTCCTCTGTCCAGCCGGGTGTGACCGTGCAGGACGTGGCCTCCCTAGCTCGTCTGCCTCCCAGGTGGAGCCCGCCCGCTCACTGTTGAAGGGAAGGGGGCGGTTCAGGCCCAGTGTACAGTTTCTCCCCTGCCAGCTGAGACCCAGCGTGAGTCACTTCACGTCCCTCAGCTGGAAGAATGGGGACGCTGAGGCCCCCTCGCCGGGTAGAGAGGTACATTGCGGTCCATTAAACCACTCAAAGCAGGGGCTCAATAAATGCACACTTTCCCTCCTGCTTCGCCCTGTCTTGGCATCCCAGGGGCTTCCTACGAATGGGACTGTGGCTCACATCTACGGCCCTCTGCCACACTCCTCTCCTGACCCTAGTTGACAAGGCAGACATGGGAGAGGGCACAGGGCACTGCGGTGAGTGTGCAATTAAAGACAGCAGGACTTCCTGTGCACGTGCAGCTCTGAGGCAGGTCCTGAGTTCCAGAGTTCCAGGCTTGAACTTGGAGGACAGGCACCCCCAAGCCCTCCTGGAAACACGGGCATCCCCAGGCAGCCTGTCTCTGACCCCTGCCCCTAAGGCCACCCTCCACATTCCTCCCAACTCCCAGTCTTTGCTCAGCTTGCCTCCACCTGCCCCAGATGCCGGCTCCACCCAACCTCTCTCAGGCTGCCTGTGCCCTCCTGTGGTTCCCAGGGCCCTCCTGTGCCCAAGTCCTGCCTCTCCCATGTCCGGCTCCATCCCTCCGCGTCCGGGACTGTCTCCTGATGGACTGAGTGAGAGGTGTTTTGGCCTCTCGTCCAGGTGGAATCTCCCAGAAGGCGAGGAGCTTGCCTCCGTGTAAAGGCTGGTTTAGGGAAAGGAGTGGCCGGTCAGGTCAGCGGGCCTGGGTTAGAATCCCAGCTGGTTACTTGTTAGCGAGGGAATGACAGTGGGATTGCATAACTCCACTGAACCTCAGTTTTCTTGACCATAAAATGGGGACATCGAAATAAAATTGGCACTTGGCAGGGACTCAATATCAAGTGAGAGATTACTTTTGTCCTGTTATTTTGGCCTCCTCTTCTGTGCTTTGCACATTCCCTGGGGTCCACAAATGCCCACAAAATGTGGAAGCAGCGGGGACAGCCAGTGTGGCGGACTGGGTCAGTGTGACCGTGTGTCTGTGGCTAGCATAAGGGCTTTGACACATGCAGAACGGGCAGTGCCCCACAGAGGCCTGGTGGGTCGCTGGTCTGCGCACCTTCAAATGTTGACACCCTCAGCCCTTTCAAAGGGTCCCTCCAGTGCCCAGTTTTTGAAAAAGCTTTTCTGTTTTGTTTTGTTACGTTGTAGACGGGGTCTTACTCTGGCACCCAGGCAGGAGTGCAGTGACATAGCCATAGCTCACGGCAGTCTTGACCTCCCAGGCTCTGGTGATCCTCCTGCCTCAGCTTTCTAAATAGCTGGGACTATAGGCGTGCGCCACCATGCCTGGCTAATTTCTAAAAGCTTTGGAGACAGAGTCTCACGATGTTGCCCAGGCTGGCCTCGAGCTTCTAGCCTCAAGCCGTCCTCCCACCTGGACCTCCCCACAGACATAAGCCAGCGCGCTCAAACTGAAAAGTTTTCTGTAAGTGCTTACAGCAGCTCAGAGTGTGGCGTTTCTGGGGTGAAGATGCACAAGGGACCCAGGAGACGGGGCTTCTTACAGGGAAGGTCGCCATCCTCTCGCGTCTTCAGCCCCCGTCACAGTGTAGGGGCGGGCGCCTGCGCTGATGACCAGGATGGTGACATTTTTTTTTTTTTTGAGTTGGAGTCTCACTCTGTTGCCCAGGCCGGAGTGCAGTGGCCACTCCCAGCCACCGCAGCCTCGACCTGCTGGGCTCCGGCGATCCTTCCGCCTCAGCCTTCCGAGTAGCCGAAACTACAGGCGTGCGCTACCACGCCCGGCTAATTTTTGATTTATTGTAGAGATGAGGTCTCGCCAAGTTGGTTGGGCGGGTCTCGAACCCACGGGCTCGGGCAGTCCACTCACCTCAGCCTCCCAAGGCGCGGGATGACAGGCTGAGCCACGAGTCCGGCTAGGACGGTGACTTTGGACCGTTCCCTCCCTTCCCCCTTTCCTTCTCCCCAGCTGTGCTATGAGGTGGCTGAAGCGGATTGCCTCTGGGATTCCTTCAGCTCTGATACCGTGTGGCTCTGAGGTCAAAGAGCCTTCTCGTCTTGAGTAAATTATCAAATGGCTGTGTTATTCTAAAAAGTTCAGGAAGAGTGGCAGTGGCTGTGTGGGTGGGGGAAGTCGTTGCTGAGTGAGAGCTGGCTGCATTAATCAGCTGGTTTGTTTGCTTAACTACTGATTTAACTCTTTATCAATGTGGCAGAGTACAGGTGTCTGTAGTTCTTTGTCTCTCTCTGTGCTGAGAGGCCCATCTGTTCTCCACCCTTGATTCCCGGCTGGGCCTGATGCTGCTTGGACAAATAGAAAACCTTGGGAGTGACGCTGTGCCTGCCCTACCCATTTAAGAGAACGATAAGCTTCTGTTTCCTCCTTGGAACCGGGCTGCCATGTTGGAAGGAAGCCCACGCAGCCATGCGGGAGGCCTACCCTGGGGAGAATCAAGGTTCCTGGTCCACAGGCTCCGCCAACTGCCAGCATCCACTCTCCAGCCCCAGAGGCCAGCCATCTTGGAAGCGGATCTTTCGTTCTGTGTGAGCTGTCCCAGTCGATGCCAAGTGGACCAGAAACGAGCTGTCCACACGGACCCTGCCCAGAGTGCAGAATCGTGATGGTGGTTATTTTAGACCACTGGGTTTGGGGATCGTTTGTTAGACAGCAGTAGATACTGGAAGCAGATGGAGCTGACACTGGTCTATGGGAGCACAAAGACGAAGCCACGTGTCTTAGCAGGTGTCCCCGCCAAAACAGAACTCAGATGAAGGCTTGCTGGCGGCACGGAGTGACTTTGGGAAGTGATTCCAGAACGAGGACCAAAGAGGGAAAGAGAAGAAAGAAAGGCCAATATGAGGTGAGGTGTGTCCCCAAGGTGTCCACCACCACGGGTGACTGGGACTTGATCCCCCAGGGCCTTTTGAGGAACCATAGCTGCATCTCAGAATTGTCCATCTGAAGGAGCAAAGAGAGAAGCTGTCAGCCATGGCTCCCACCTCCCATTGGCTGGGCCATGCCACGACGTGTTAAGCTTCTGCACCCCAGAATGTGCCTGTGTGGATAACACGCTGGTCCCCCAGGGGCCCCATGCTGGGACATCAAAGGCGTCCCAGGACAGGAAGCAGCAGACATCTGGCCTACACTTGAGAGGAGGTGCCGTCCATGTGAAGCGGGACGAAACCCACATCTGGAGACTTGGCTGGAGCCAGTGGGGAGGCCAGGAGGGTAGGAGGTGGCCCCCAAGGAGGATCCGGGATGAACGCACCTTTGGGTAGCACACCGTCTCAAGTTCCTTTCACACGTGGGCAGGGCAGCTGTCTGTCTCTAACCAGCTGTGTCTGCAGGTGGGGTTCCTTCTGGGCTTCAGTCATCAGCAATCCCCTTCAGAGTCTGAAAATGGGTCTCCTCAAGACCCCGAAGATGTCCAGCTGGCCTTGTCCTCGAGACAGTAGCTGCTAGCCTAAGCAAGTGCTTCTTGCAAAAAGTCTTGGGCTGTGCCACCCAACTTTGACCTACAGTCCTGTCTTTTTGCTGCAAAAGTCCCAAAGCCTTCGTCTACTGTCTGGCCTAAACCTATTCACAAAAACTTTGGAGGCATTTGGCAATCTCAGGGCAGCAATGCTAAGGCTGGTTTACAGAAGAGGTCTGGGCAGTGTTGACCTGTGCCACTTCAGAGGTGTATTTCCAGATTCTTCTGGAAACCCCAAACCCACAAGAAGGCCAGGCTCTGGAGAAACACTTCTGGGATGATGGGGCCTGGATAACACGGTCTCATGGTGTCGGAGGTCAGGTTTAGAAAACGTATGTCCTGTTCCCACTCTGGTCCGGGCGCTGGGAGCTATGTTCGCAGGAAGGGGGCTTGGGAAGGTGCAGGTCTCCTTGTTCCTCACGTCAAAAACTGATACTGAGAATGGCCTCTGTTCTCTCAACCTTTTGAGTAGGTATAAAAGAACTTCCCAGAAAATGTCAGAAAGCCCTTCGGGTTGTCTGGAGAACGATTCCCAAGTCACACTGTGAGGAGTCCGAATAACCAAACGTGAGTGGGTAAGTTTGGACTCCGTGAATTTTGTGACCGATGCCCTTCTGGGCAAGTGGGAGATGAAGCCCTTACTTCTGGGTGGATGTTTTCTGAAGAGGGCACTGATGATGGTTAAATTCTGTTTGGTTTTGCTCTTATCTCTCATTTGACTTTGTGTCTGCCGGTTCCCAGAGAAAAGATTCTGCCCTGGGCCCTGCATGTTTTCCCATCCAAGAGTAGGCACTGTGGTCTCTCTCAGAGTCCAGAACAAGAGAGTGGCTCCTACCCAGGGACCATGACACATGCGGTCGGGGTGGTGGTCTTGGCTCCGGGGACATGTCCTTTGAGTCACTGAGTGGTCCAAGCTCTCATCTGGAAGGCTTGGTTGCTTCTGTCGTGGCTTCGGCCCCACTAGCCAGGTGACCTTGAGCAATCGTTCCACCTCCCTGAGCCTCAGTTTCCTTATCTGGCATGGCTGAAGCATCACCTGCCCTGCCTGTCTTGCCGACCTCAGTCGAATGATGGGTGTGTGCACATTGGCTCATATAACCAAACCACTGGGTGACGGGGTGGAGCTGCCTCCAGGGCGATTGGATGAAGGAAGCCATCTCTCAATCAATCTCTCCTCCCTCCTGCTCCTCTTTGCCTGTTGGCTTCCTTCTCTGGGGCTGGAGTGACAGCTACAAGCTGCTCTGCCTTCCTAGAATCCTTGCATCCTCACAACCCAGAGGGAGAGAATCCTGGCAGCTTTCGGTAGAAAACTCCCAGAATTATTCATCGTTGCTGGGGGTGGTGGACGGGGTGAGGATGGGACACTTAAACTGGCTCCGTTTGGGCTGTGTGCCCATGCCTGGTCCAATCCCTGTGGCCCGGGACAGTGGAGTGCTATGATTGGGCCACTGGGGGAGTGTGCTCACCTTTTGGTGGGGGTGGGAGGCGCCTTGGCTGGGAGTCTCCGTGAGAGAACCACCACGAGTGCCCTAAAGGAGCGCATTGGTGTGTACTTTTACGGCACCAATATGTCTTTCATGTATCTTTACATATGAGACCTATACCAGTGTCTGGCATACAACAGGCACTTCATATATGTCTATAAATAGCTTTGGCAGTGAAGTTTCTTACACCCCAAAGTTTCTTGAGTTATACATACGGGCTTCTCTTTTTTTTTCTGAGTCAGAATCTCACTCTGTCACCCAGGTTGGAGTGCAGTGGCCGTGAGCGTGAGCAGTGACCTCTATCTACTGGGCTCAGGTCATCCTTCTGCCTCAGCCGTCCAAGTAGCTGAAACCACAGATGCACGCCGCCATGCCTGGCTACTTTTTAAAAATTTATTGTAGAGACGAGGTCTCGCCAAGTTGCCCAGGCTGGTCTTGAACCCCTGGGCTCAGGCAGTCCTCTCACCTCCATCTCCCAAAGTGCTGGGATGACAGGCGTGAATCACCATGCCCGGCTTTCCTATGGGCCTTATCCCATATCCTAATCCGTACCTTGTTCAATTTCTCCTTAGCACCCCACATGAGCAAGTGACGCCCTCCTCACAACCAGGGACCTTGTCTGGCATGTCTGCAGTTGAGCCCCCAGTGCCTGACAGAGTGTGGTTCAGATAACTGGCCAGGTCATCTTCACAAAATGGGCGAATGTCGGCTCTCTCTGAAGCACAGTGTCCTCATGGCAGGATTCCAACTCTGGTACCTCAAGTTGCTCACACCGTCTCCATTCCTCTTTACCCTCCTTCCTGTCTTCTGTTTCCCTGGGTGCAGTTATGACTGAGGTTTGCCCAGTAACCAGTTCTAAGTACATTTCCACTCCTTGGGTTGGGTTGGTTACTTTTTAAAAAATAAAATGTAGTGAGAACAGTGCTCTTATTGAGGTGCCACTTGTATTTGCATGATCACCTCAAAAACGAGTACTTTTATCACGAATGTTGACCTTCTTAATTGAAGTTCTGATCATATTCGCAGTGTTGAGAGGTATTTCACCTGCACCAGACAGACTTTCCTACAACTATTTTGCCCGAATTGGATGAAAAAATAAGTGAACAGCAGTCAGAATTGACTGATTTTTCCACTGATGCATCTGGTGACACTGCTTTGAAACGGGTGTCATTTCTCCATGGATGAAATGCCCCTGCCAGGGTGCTGTCCAGTGAATGACTGTCACTTTATTTTCAGCTTGTGGACCAGAAAACTAAGAACCGACAAGGACTGAACTTGTTTGAACTTCCACCCGATCAACTGCTGTGTGTGTTAAACTACGGGTTCGAGAGTCTTCTTCAAGTTCCTGCTAGCCCTCAAGGCAGCTGCTGGCGCTTCTTGAACTGATGGGTGCCTTGCTTTCTGAGAGTCGGTGGCCTCGCCTTGGTTCTGGTGCATGGTAAATGCAGATCACCGTTCTGTGCGTGTTCCAGTTTCATCACGAACTTTCTTGAAGGGGAGAAAGTCAGTATACTCGTGTTTTTATTACCCAGACACTTTCCTTTTCTGTTGAACTCACTGCTGCCAAAGTGTCTATTGAATCATAGAGATACAGCCGCAAACAATAAGATAAATAAGTAGCTGCAGACTTGCACCACGTGGTCTGTGGCAAAGTCACGGCCACGAGGCTGCTAGGACTCCTCTGTGAGCTCCTCAGTGGGATGCCCGCTGCCTGGCTCCTGCATGTGTTCCTGGCTTGTTTCTCCCACTTTTCCTGCGGAGAACTCAGTGGCCCGGAGCCCGTGGCCAGGTGGCTTCATGCACGTTGCGGTGGCCCAAGAGGCTGAGGCACTAAGCAGCCAGTGGCGATGGCACCTGGGCCTCCTCGCAGCACCGCCAGAGGGGCAGAGTTGGCTCTCCTCAGTTGCTTGTGTCTGCCCTCATGGCAGTGTCTCGGGGAGGGCCTGGGCACCGCTTCAAAGGGTTCCCCTGAGTGAGGAGAGGACTGGGAGAGAGAGCCAGGTCAGCCCTCAGCCTCTTCCAGATTCAGCCATGGGCGTAGGCGAGAACTGGCTCACTGCACACACCATGCTCACAGCCCAAGAGCGGCCCACACTGTGAGCTGCAGTCGTGGCTGGGGCTGCAAGGCCAGTAGCAAGCTATCGATCAGTCCTCCCTCCCGCCCTCCCTCTTCCTTCCTTCCTTCCCTCCTCCTGTCTTTCTTTCTTTCTTTCTTTCAATCTTTATATCTATCTTTCTCCTACCTTCCTTCCTTCCTTCCTTCCTTCCACTCTCTCTCTTGCTTTCTTTCTCTCTGTCTCCTAGGCTGGAGTGCAGGGGCATGATCACGACTCCCCACAGCTTCGACCACCTGGGTTCAAGTGATCCCAGAGGATCCTCAGCCCCCTGAATAGCTGGGACTACGGGTGCATGTTACCATACCTGGCTAATTTTCTGACTTTTTTGTAGAGACAGGATCTGGCTACATTGCCCAGGCTGGTCTCGAACACCTGGGTTCAACAGTTCTCTCTCCTCAGCTTCCCAAAGTGGTGGTATGACAGCTGTGAGCCACCACGCCCAGCCAACCAGCTTCTTTTAAAGCAAGTCTTGCTCAAAGTCCATCAAACAGGGCAAATCTGGGACAAACACAAAAGCAGGCTGGGACAATAGGAGTCCGCCCAGGATCTTTCGGACAACTGGAACATGCGGTCACTTTATCTCAAGCTCTGATGGGTGTTCCAGGTTCAGACTGGTTTGGGGGGCAGCCTCTCAGTTCGGGGAGCTCCATGCCTGAGTGGCATAAGAGCTTCGGCCTGCCTGAGCAGGGCAGGGCTGTTCAGTGCTGCTGCCCCAGGCGGGTGGCAGGGAGGGGTTTCCCCACAGGCCTACTCACGGCTGTTCTTAGCTGGAGACAGACGGCTCCAGTGCTAGCCCCCGGGTGCACGGGGCCCGAGGCCTCGACTCCTGGCCCTGAGGAGGGCTCGAATCTTCTGGATGCTGTGGCGTCTCTCCTCACGTCTGGCCCCTTGGGCCTCTCTTGGCCACCTCCAGCTCCCCGTCTTCCACAGGGCAGCTCTGCGGCACAAAAAGTATATATCTAGAAAGTCCTGTCATGGGTCTCCCGCAAGTGTGAGTGGCACTCAGGGAGGAGGGCGGCTTCTCCCGAAGGCTCAGGACCCCACGGCCTGACCTCCACTCCTGCCAAGGCCACGGAGTCTGCTCGTGGGTTTGGAAGGGCCTGCTGAGTGAGACTCAACGGGGCCTCCCTCCCCGACCTCGCCGCTCAGACCCCAGACTCCCAGGCCTCCGCACGCCCTTGAGCAGATGCCACCAAATGGTCAAGGAGGCCAGCCAGGCATGGGGTGTTAGTCTCCGCCGCTGGACGAGGAAATCTTGAGGGCAGAACCTTTTAGCGCAGGACCGGGTCCAGGGGAGGGTGTATGGGAACGGCACGGCGGGGTGGCTTCAGCTCCCGTCATCCCGTCGCCATGGTGGAGCCTCCAATTTCACTTTTGCCATTTGCTGGGATGTCAGAGCGAGGTGTGTTGACACTTGAGAAGTCTGACAAGCTTCCCAATACCTCTTGAGACAGAGGAAGGAGATTCAGGTTTGGCTTTTTTTTTTTGACTTGGAGTCTCACTTGTCGCCCAGGCTGGGGTGCAGGGGCACGCTCACGGCCACCCCAGCGTAGAACTGCTGCACTCCAACGATCCTTCCGCCTCAGCCTTCCAAGTAGCTGGAACTACAGGCGTGCGCTACCATGCCCAGCTAATTTTTGATCTGTTGTAGAGATGAGGTCTTGCCAATTTGCCCGGACTGGTCTCGAACCCACGGGCTCAGGCAGTCCACTTGCCTCGGCCTCCCAAAGTGCTGGATGACAGGCTGAGTCACCCAGCCTGGCCCGGGTTTGTCGTACATTTTCCTCTCGCTCACTCATTCAATCTTCCTCTCCTGCACATTCTTTAACACTGCATCTCCTGTGTGGCTGAAACCCTAGCTCAGACCCCACTCCCTCTGGATAAGGGGAGGAAGAGCCCCTTTGGCAGGGGGGTCCCAGGGCTAGAGGGGCGCTCTGTGGGCTGAGCGAAAAAGGCTGCGAGAGCTGCTGTCTCCCCTTCCAGGCCCCTATAGCACCTGCCCCCTTGGTGGTGGTTTGGCTGGTGCTGAGAGGATGAACCTGGCCAGGCTGGGGTCCACCCACGCGGGGAAGCTGGGGGCCCCCACGGCAGGATCCTCCTGGGGAGGGACCAGGTCTGGGAGGCTGATGCCAGTTGCCCACTGTGCTCAGCTCAGGGTCCGAACGGCTCCGACGTCTGGGATCCTGAGGGTAGGCATGGGAACACAGGGTATAGGCATGGGTGGGATGGTGACCTGCCCCCAGCCTGGGAGAAAGGCCGGGCGAGAGGGAGCTGTGAGTCCCTCCCCACTCATCTGAGCCAGTTCCATGCTCGCAGTGACTCCAGCGTCTCTGGACAGCATCCCAATGCACCCAGCCACGCGTCCTGGGCTAGCCAAGATGTGCAGTTCTCTTCTGCTCCAGCACAGGGGTCTTCAGCACACGGCCTGGGTAGGAGCTGGACCCACTTGCCCGCTCCACTGAATGTGAATGAACGAGGGTGCCCCAGGCTCACTCAAAAGTACACACACACAAACACGTACTCGTACACACACACACACACACACACACACACACACACACAATCGTCCCAATGGCTGCAGGGATGTGTGGGATGCTGGCCAGGGGGCAGGACTGGATGGCAGCTCTCACACTTCCCTCTGAGTTGCTGTGGTGTCAGACACACAGCAGATGCGGGTGCCGAAAAGTCCTTGCGGAATGGAGAAGGGAGGGAGGGAGGGAAGAAGGGAGAAAGGGGGAGGGAAAGGGAGGAGGAAGGAAGGAAGGCTGGTTTTAAGAAAAACCCAAGCCAGGCTCGGTGGCTCAGACTGTCATCCCGCGCCTTTGGGAGCCTGAGGTGAGTGGATGGCCTGAGCCCGCGGGTTCGAGACCTGCCTGGGCAGCGAGACCTCGTCTCTACAATAAATCAAAAATCAGCCGGGTGTGGTAGCATGCGCCTGTAATTCCGGCTACTCGGAAGGCTGAGGTGCAAGGATCGCCGGAGCCCAGCAGGTGGAGGCTGCGGTGGCCGGGAGCGGCCACTGCACTCCAGTCTGGGCGACAGAGTGAGACTCCGACTCAAAAAAAAAAAAAAGAGAAACACCCAGAGCCTCCTTCCTGTATCCCAGGAGGTCTTGGGAAGCGTGTCGGACTTCTCAGGTGTCAGCACACCTGTCTGCGGCATCCAGGTGAGGCCGGAGCGAGAGTCAGGTGCGGCTCCCGGCAAGGCTGCCTCTCCTGGACTTCTCCAGGAGGGTCCCAGAGGGCTGGTGACACTCCCTCTGCAGGGCGCCCTCCCTCTAAGTCCAGCCTGGTCTCCAAAGGCCGCCGGCTTTGCCTGGGAGCCCGGGGACCAGGCACACCTCAGAGACACAACCGAGAGAGCAGTTGAGGCAGAGGAGAGGGGGACGGCATGAGCTGGCCACACGGAGCCTGCGCCACCGGACACAGGGAGCACGGCCGGCAGACGGCAGAGGGAGGAGGGCGGGTCCCCAGCTTGGGAAGAGGCAGCGTTTGGCGACCCCTTGCTGCCCTGATTTTGGATCCACGGTCACCTGTCCAACAGACAGCTACAGGACATGTGCAGCTGTTTGCACGAGAGGTACAATGTACCGGGGAAAGCAGGCAGAAACAGGAGTCCTGGGAACTGAGCTCTGGCCCAGTCCTTCCGCTTCCTCGCTGTGTGACTTTGAGCAGGCTCCTGATCGCCTGGAACCCTGAGACTCTTGATGTGTGTGGGGTGGGCAGAGACTCTCCTCATCTCTCCCCCAGGATGCCAAGTGGGAGAGGGGCCCGCGATGCCACGCCCCAGCCCCCTGCACCTGACAGGAGAAAGCGCTGGGGCCCAGAGATGGACAGGACATGGGCAAAGTCACAGAGCAGAGCAGCAGCGGGGCTCCCTGCCTGTGTCTCACAGGAGGAAGAGTCTGGGGGGCTCTGGGTCCTGCACGCCGTCCGGTGGTAGAATGCCAGGAAGGGCCTCGCTGGTGTGGGACGCCCTCACTCTCACCTGTGTAAACCCATGGGTGGCTCTGTCATCGGGGAGCTCAGGCTTCTCAGCAAGTGGCATCTAATCCTGTCCGGGAGCAACACCTTGTGCTTGGTGAAGGTACACAGCCATCTCTCATCATTCAGGGGGATCCATGTGGTTTTAGGGGGTTGTTTTTTTGAGTTGGGGAGGCTTTCTGTTACCCAGGCTGGAGTGCAGAAGCCCACTCACAGCTCTCACTGCAGCTTCGACCTCCGGAGTTCAAGTGATCCTCCCACCTCAGTCTCCCGAATAGCTGGGACTACAGGTGTGCACCACCACACCTGGCTAATTAAAAAAAAAATTGTGCAGTCGGGGTCATGCTATGTTGCCCAAGCTGGGCTCGAACTCCTGGCCTCAAACAATCCTCCCGCCTCAGCCTCCCCAAGTCCCGGGATTACAGGCAGGAGCCACCGTGCCCGGCCAGGGGACAATGCATTTGGGTTGGACTTTCAGGCAGTAGAAGGTGTGTGGGACCTGAGACAAGACAGAGACAAGACAGAGACAAGATGATGGTGTCGACTTGTTTCTTTAATCGCTAGACGTCTGTCTGTTGGGTACCGGGCCCCCACACCTCCCTCCTCACGGCTG
>NW_007199693.1:182916-184878 GCF_000164805.1 Carlito syrichta | reverse complement strand
GGCCTCCCCCTGGCCCGGTTGGCCGGGGCCCGCGGGTGGGAAAGGGCTGGGGGCGTTGAGGTCTAGAATCTTCCTCTGGAGCCGCAGGTCCAGGACGTCGAAGGTGGTCTGGACCTCGTTCTGCAGCAGCGCCTTCAGGCACTCGATCTGGAGGCGGACGGCCTCGCCGAGGAGGCCCTCCAGCTCCTGGGGGGCGGGCGGGGGGACAGGGCTGGGCGCAGGCACAAGGGCACATGCCCGCTCTTGGCCCGGTGCCCTGGGAGGCTGGGGGAGGGCGTGCCTGGCAGAGGTCTGAGGGTGGGGAGGGGAGGTCCTCTACCCTGGCCACACTGCCTGTCCCCGGCCCTCTCCCACAGCTACAGCTCACTTCTTGGGTTCCAGGGACCACTTCCTCCCCTGTTCTCTGCAGGCCCAGGGCGGCAGCCACCCTGTGGGAGGGCGTCCTCTGTTCTGAGCCCGCCGGCCAGTCTCCCGCTCCCTGCAGACTCTGCCTCCGGGTCAATGCAGCTCTCTCTAGATGCTCCCCCGCTCCCCGCCCCTCTCACTGTCACCTCTCAAAGTTCTAGTGGCAGCTTCGCGGAGGGGACGGGGAAGTTGCTTCAGAGAGCGGGCATGGCCCCCCACCTGCCAGCCACAGGAAGAACGGAAACTCAGCCGCTGTCCGCCAAGCAGGACACCTTCTCAGTCCCCTCCGTCGGAGTCGTGGCCCAAAGAGCCTGGAGACATGGACCACTCAGTTGGGTTTCTCTGGGTTCCCGGCCTGATCCGGCGCCCAGAGAGCTTTGCCGGTGGAGTGTCTGGTCGTCTGGAGCACGTTTGTTGGCGACCTCATGCTCTAACATAATCTCCATGCACAGCTGTACATTTGCCCCAGAATATCACGTTGGGTGCTTTCATGTAACGTTTCTCCCCTGTATCTTTGGGGAAGGTGCGCCGTGTTTACCCCATGGCATTGAGGGCCCTGGCCCAGGCACCTCTGGGCACACGGTGCAGGGGCCGCCCCGCCAGGCAGGGGCCAGCAGCACCGTGCGGGAGGCTGGAGGGAGTCGGGAGGAGCAGGCGGGAGCAGGGGCAGGTGTGAGACAGCCCCTTCCGCCTTGGCATGCCCACCTGTGCCAGGCAAGATCCCTGGGAGGCGGCAGGGACAGGCTGCTGCTTCGTTTTTGCTGGGTCTCCATTGGTTGTCTGAATTCACCAAGATGACACGGGCTCCCCGTGTGCTATTATTCATCCAGAGACTTAACCATAGATGAGCATCACCCACTCTGTCGTCCTCACTGTTCTTTTTCCAGTGTGTGTGTGCGTGCTTGCGTGTGTGTGTGTGCGTATAACTTTAAAGGAATGCTTTAAATTCAGGACCATTTCCTCTCCGGCCGACCATTCCAGAACCAAAACCCTTTAGAACAGCCAGGCCCTGCAACTACCCCTGCCAACCCAGTGCCTGCCACACACACGGACACGCTCGCATGCACATACTTGTCTCTGTGTTCAAGGTGATGCAACAAGGGTGACTTCAGTGCCCACGTGTAGCTAAGAAACGAACTGACAGCCAGCCAGGTTTTTGAGTCGGCGGCTGCACTGGGGCCAGGCCTGTCACCATCGCTGAAGAGCTGGTTGTGGGAGCCCCTCTAGGCATCGAGACGTGCCAAGAGGCCAGCCCCGCTTCTCAGCACGTCACCCACTCCACCCTCGGCCCACCTGGTCACGACACCCTTCCCTGGCCGTCCCCATGTCCCTGCCTCCTCCAGCCTTCCCTGCTCCGGGCCTGGACGGGCGCTGCTGTACGGGCGGGCCAGGGGCACTGAGACGCCCGCCGCAGTTTAGAGCCGGGAGCCTTTTCCCTGCCCCTCTTGGCGGGGTGTGGTGGGAAGGGCCGGGCCTTCGCGATCTGCAGGCCTCCGCCCAGACGTCGACGCCGTCACGCGTGCCTGGCGGCCCCGGACAGGGCGATGGGGTCGCTGA
>NW_007199693.1:158029-182234 GCF_000164805.1 Carlito syrichta | reverse complement strand
CCGGTGGCCGGGGCTACGGGCGTGTGCCGCCGCCCCCAGCCGATTGGACGCCTCTCCTTCCTTTGGTGGGGCGAGGTCTCACTCTGCTGCCCAGGCCGGCCTCCAGCCCCCGGCCCCAAGCAGTCCTCCCGCCTCAGCCTCCCCGCGTGCTGCGACTACCCGTCGTTACCTCTCGAAGGCTGTGGAGGGTATCGTGTTCCCCTTTTGCCTTGACTTCCTGCAGTAATTTGCATTTATCCTGTTTTTCCTATATGATTATCCCACTCCTGATTAGTAGTTTGTCTTTGAACTCTGATCGATTGTTGATTGATTGATTGACAGCCTCACTCTGCCATCCAGGCCGGAGTGCACCGGCGCCGGTGCAGCTCCCCTTGGCCCCGCCCACCTGGCTCAAGTGATCCTTCCCTGTCCAGTAGCTGGGACTGCAGAGACACACCACCATGCCCGGCTAAGTTTTGTATTTTTTGTAGAGACAAGGCTTCACAGTGTTGCCCAGTCTGGGCTCAAGCAGTTCTCCTGCCTTGGCCTCCCAAAGTGCTGGGATTGCAGGCATGAGCCACCATCGGCAGCCGGACTCTTGCTGTGCAGATTTCCTTCAGCGATGCTTTTTACTATTTCTGCTTCAAACCCTTCAGGAAGGAGATGAGGATGTAAAAAAGGGATTCTGATCGGAGTGGAGCAGAAGGTGGCTGGAGGGATGTCCAGCCTTGCTGGAGCGTGCCGGGGGTCCCAGCAGGCTGCAGTCTGCCAGGGGAGGCAAGGAGGCCTCTCCATCATGGCTGGCTGCGCTTCCCTCTCCTTCCAGGCAAACCAGTGGGCTCCGAGGTGGACAGCGGTGCCCCTGTCTCAGGGAAGGCCCTGGGTTTGGAGGCCTGACACACACTTGAGACAGGCTTGCTGCAGGGTGGGATCGGTGCCACGTGCTTTGTGCAGGCCTACTGCACGGCAGTGCTCAGGGATGCTGTGGGAAACACCGGCGTCTCTGTGGAGAAGTCTCTCCTGGCTCCCCCCTTCCCTTCTTTCTCCCTCCTTCCTTCCTTCCTCTCTCTGGCCGTCGCTCAATCCCTCCACCCAGCCATCCATTTTCCCACCCATTCATTCACTCAGTCGTCCACCTGTCCGTTTGTCCCTCCATCCGTCCTCCCATCCATCCATCCATTTATCCAGCCATACTCCCATCCGTTCGCTCACCAATCTGTCTGTCCGTCCGTCCGTCCGTCCGTCCGTCTTCCATCCTTCCATCCATGCATCCGTCCATCCTCCCATCCACCTTCCTTCTTTCAACCCTTCCATCTATCCACTCTTCCATCTATCATCTGTTCTCCATCATCCATCCATCTCTTCTAGCCATGCTTTTGTCATCACCCCTTCCGTCCGTCCTTCCTCCCATCCATGTGTCCATTCACCTGTCCGTTCACGGATTCATCCTTCCGTCCATCCATTGTCCATCCACGCAGCCATCCGTCCATCCTCCCGTCCATCTTCCCATCCATCCTTCTTTCAGTCCTGCCTGTCCATCCGTCCGTCCCTCCGTCTGTCCGCTCTTCCACCCATTCTTTTATCCGTCCATCCCCGTCCATCCATCTATCTTTTCATCTGTCCTCACCCGTCCGTCCTTCCTTCCATCTTCCCATCCATCCATCCATTTGTCCACTCAGCCCTCCGTCCGTCCGCCCAAGACTGACTTGCTAAACTGACTGAGCGGCGTGTAGACGGTCACCGCCTATAAATCGACAGGCACCCTTCTGGGTTCTGGCAGCGCCACGATGAGGGAGACCCACCCCTGCCCTTGAGATGCTTGCAGGGGAGACACACACACAGACGCCTCGGCGCCTGAGCAAAGAGGAACAGAGGAAGAGTGCTGAGTTCAGGACCTGAGCGCTCCTGAAGCGGGCCATGCACGAGCTGTGTCCCGGAGAGAGGCTGGGCCAGGGCTGGAGGTGGGGCCGCGTCCTGGCCCGGCTGAGTGAGAGCAAAGGTGCAAGCAGAGCCTGGCCTGGGTGGGGCACGGCGGGGCCTGTTGACGTTGGCACCTCAAGGTGCAGGCAGACAGTGGCAAGAGCTTTATGGGGAGGTGGGTGGAAGGCAGTCCGGGGGGCCTGGAACGCCATGCTCGGAAGCCAGAGCTCTGTCTTCCAGGCAGTATGCAGAAGGAGCGGGTCTGAGTGGCAGCACCTGGCAATCGTTGGGTGTGGTGTGTGGGAGATGGAGTCCTACATAACTCCCGGGTTCTCGTGGATGGTGACTCTACCAAGGGAGAGAATATAATATGGTGAGACGTTGGCCTCTGACATGACTCCTGCCTTCGGAGAGCTTCCAGTCTGGAAGAGGAGCCCACTGAACCAGTGACGGCCACCTTTATACTCTCGGCCCCGGCACAGAATCTATGCACAGTAGGGGCCCAGTGCATGTCTAGTCAGGAAATGTACCAACCCTAACAGGCTAAGTGCAGTGAGGAAACTGTTTGTTTATTCAGTCATCAACTGTTTATTAGGGGCCTTCCATAGGCCGAGAAGGCTTTTGGCTTCCAGGGAAGCATGGGAGGGCTGAAGAGAAAACACCCGGACGGCTTAACTCTGCACAGGTCTGCGTGGGGTGGGGAGGGTGCAAGGAAAGACGTGTTCTTTCTCAGGGAGGGGGCTCCCCAAGAAGGCAATGAAGGACTCTCAGAGGAGTTTTCTGGGCAAGGAGAAGTAGAGAAGAGTGGGAGAGGAGCTTGTGCAGAGGCCCTGTGGTTGAAGGAAGCATGGCTCGTTGAAAGGCTAGGCAGGACGGAGGTGAGAAGACTGGAAATCTAGAGGTGAGGCGCCACCTTGCTTGAGACAAGGCTGGGTGGCGTGGACCCCACACACTCTGGATGTCCTGTCTGGCACAGGCCTCGCTCCCCAGAGCCTCCGCCAGGCAGAGCCCTCCCAATCGCCACCCCTCGCCTACTCCCCAAGGTTTCTTTCTCCAGAGCAATGATCACTATTATCACTGCCTTAGATTGTGTGCATTTTACCCTCGGGCTTGTTCGCCGTCTTTCTCCTTCCCCTAGGCAGCAAGCTCCAAGGGAGTCTGTCTCTTCTGTTCACCACTGGGTGCCAGAGCCAGAGCAGGGCCTAGTTCGCGGGAGGCACTCTGTAGGTGGGGAGAGACTTGCTGAGTGGACATGAGTGAAGGGGCGGCCACAGCCATGGCTTAAGGGGGTGGGAGGCATGGGGGCCTTCATTCAGGAAGCACTTATTGGCCAGGCGCGGTGGCTCATGCCTGCAATCCCAGCACCTTGGGAGGCTAAAGCAGAAGAATCACTTGAGGCCAGGAATTGGACACCAGCCTGGGCAACATAGGGAGACCTCGTCCCTACAAACAATTTTCAAAAATTAGCCAGGGGTGGCGGTGCATACCTGTCATCCCAGCCACTCGGGAGGCTGAGGCAGGAGAATTGCTTGAGCCCGGGAGTTGGAGGCTGCAGTGAGCTGTGCTTGTACCCCTGCGTTCCAGCCTGGGTGACAGAATGAGACCCCAACTCTGTTTTTAAAGAAGAAGCGTTTATTTCAGGAATGTTCCCAATTCCAGGCGTGGAGGGATGTGGCCTGTGTCCAAGGTCCTCACCATGGATGCTGCTGGGTGGGCAGGACAGGCCCTAAAGGCCAGGCCCCTGGATGTACCACAAGGGTTTCCAGCAGGCAGAGAGGTGAGCAGAGTGGGGTTCCAGGGAGCCATTCTTGCAGCAGGAGGAAAAGGCCGTGTAGGAAGGAAGGGCTGTGGCTGGGAGGATCAGCCAAGTGCAGGGTCCGGGCCCTGCCTCGCCTGCTGGAAGCTCTTGGCTACTGCTGCCCTCGGACCAGTGATGACCATTTGGCTCCAAGGGCCCAGGTGTCCCTTCCTGTCCTTTTCTCCACTCAGAGCCGGGCACTAGGGTGGGCTGGACTTCTCTACCGAAAGGCCTGTCCCCAGAGCAGTGAGAGACCAGGGGAGCCGAGGTCCTCCGTGTGGGGCCGCCAGCCTGGGGTGCGTAGGGCCGTGGGAAAGGCCACCCCGGGCAGGGGGACAGCAGGGACTGGGCGGGAGGTGAGCAGAGCACAGCGTGGCTGTGTGCACAGGTCCACTCTGCACCCTGAGCGTCTGGGAAGCCAGGCTGGAGTTTAGGGAGTGGCTGGAGGACAGGGACGCTCACGAAAGCCCTGTGTGCCACGCAAGAGAGCTGACTTCATCACGGCGCCCTAGGACATCCAAGAATGGGCTTCAGGACGGGCTGGGGCCCCCGGGAATGGCATCCAGAATTTCGAATGCGCAGTTTTTTTTCTGGGTTGAACGTTCATAGAGAGAATCATCACACTCCTCGAGGTTAAGAGCCACAGCAGAGAGGCAGGTGCTGGGGTGAGCCGTGAGGTTGAGGCCGTCCCAGAGGGAAGGTGGTGACGGCGCAGAGGATGGCAGGGAGGCTGGCAGCGGGATCCCAGGGCATCGGCATTTCTGATCGTCGAAGCTGGACTCCGGCCTGTGTGAGCTCTCCCAGGTGACTCACTGTGCCTTCCCTGGGCTCCGCGGAGCTGAACTTACCAGAAGATGCCCTACTGCTCCTCCAACCTGGCCTGGCCTGGCGGTGCCGGGGGTCAGATCTTCTGTATCCTGCAGATGTGAGAGGCCACGTCTGGCTCCTTTGCCAAGGTCAGGCCCTGGGCTTCTGGCAGCTGTGTGCAAAGTCCAGACTGCCCCAAGAAGTCTGCAAGCCCCGTAGCAGAAACGAGTGCAAGTGTTCCCAACAACCTGTTGTCTGGCAGATGGCCGGCTGCGGCCATGGGCCGTGGGCTGAGCCTATGAGGGCATGAAGCCCAAGGGCAGACCTCGTTTCGGATCCACAAGGAAGGAGTCCCGGGCTGGATTCCAGCTTCTGGCCCCCAGACCCTCTTTTGGCCAGTTCGGGGTTCCGGCAAGCCTCATCCAAAGCAGGCTCAGGAGGTGCACTTTTGGCCTCGGCCCAAGCTCCCCTGAGAAGTTCCTGGCGACTCAGAGAGCAGAGGGATTAAGTCTCGGGAGACGCCTCCGGCAGCTGGGCGGACGGATCTGTGCCTGCAAGCCGTTTTTCAATAACAGGGAGTGGCCTTCATTTGCCTTGGCTGCTGGGAACTTCCTGAAGACGTCCCCAAGGCCCTGGAGGCCAGCACCTGCGAGGGGACGCGGTGGGAGTGGAGGAGGAGAGGAATGAGGAGGGGAAGAGCCGGAGGCCGGCCAGGCGGGCGGATGACAACACCCAGCGCTTCGAAGTCAGGGCAGCCAGGCACTGGGCTCTGATTCCACGGCCCCTCACACAGGGTCCCCGCTGGGCGGGAGGAGGGGACATGCGGGTCCCCGGGGAGACGGTGAAGGAGGGCTGCTCTTTCTGGGTGGGCGTGAGTCTGACCCAGGTGCCCCGGCAAACCAGTTTGGGTGCCCCCGTCTTGGCTCCCGGCGGAAGGAACCAAGTCAGGCTGCAGCCTGGCACAGCGAGCCTTTCCCAATACCTGAGCACCTACCAACCAGGGATCCTGGGGCAGCGGGAAGCAGATGACAGCACGGCCCCGCCACCTCCATCCAGCCCCGTCCCTGTCCCCCAACACTGCCCCCTGCCCCACCCTCTGCTCTTGGGAAGGCTCTGCTAAATCCTTCACCCCAGGGCATCAGGGGCTGGGACCGCCCAGGAGTTCACTGGGTCACGGGAAGCCCACCACAAATCACTGTGCCACACACGTCCTGGTCACTTGGCCTCCTGGCCTCTCCCAGCTCCAGGAGGCGGGTGCAGGCCCCACCCCTACTTACCTGGGAGAGAAACTGAGGCCCAAAGAGGCAGAGGGATTTGCTCAGGGCCACACAGCTGGGAAGTGGCAGAGCCAGAATCCAAAACCCTGGCCACCCAGCTCCGAGCCACCCTGGCCTCTCCGTGGAGGCCCTTGGAGGTAGAGGCTGGAAAGGGCCTTCAGCCAAAGGATGTTTTGCAAAAGGTATCACGGTTGACCCTCGAACTCCAGGGGTTGGACCTGCAGGCATCCCTCCACCTGTATATGGATTTCCTTCTGCTTCTGCCACCCCAAGACAGCGAGACCAACCCCTCCTCTTCCTCCTCGGCCTACTCAGTGGGAAGATGACCAGGAGGGGGGCTTTACGATGCTCCACTTCTGCTTAAGGAATAGTCAACGTAGTTTCTGTTCTTTATAATTGTTTTCTTTTGAGACCAGGGTCTTGCTCTGTGGCCCAGACTGGAGTGCAGGGGTGTGATCACAACTCTCTGCGGCCTTGAACGCTTCGGGTTGAAGCAATCTTCCCGCCTCAGCCTCCCGAGTGGCTGGAATTACGAAGCCACTATGTCCCACTAATTTTTTAAAAAAATATTTATAGAGACAGAGTCTCACAATGTCGGCCAGGTTTAAATTTACTTTTTTAATAGTTGTAATATATAGAACCTAACATTTAGCATCTTAACCATTTTAAGGACACAGTCCAGTGGTATTAAATACATTCATGACCAGACTCGGTGGCTCAGCCTGTCATCCCAGCACTTTGGGAGGCTGAGGCGAGTGGATTGCCTGAGCTCGTGGGTTCGAGACCAGCCCATGCAACTTGGTGAAACCTTGCCTCTACAATAACTAAAAAAAATTAGCCGAGCATGGTTACACGCACTGTAGTTCCAGCCACTTGAAAGGCTGAGGCGGAAGAATTGCCGGAGCCCAGCAGGTTGACACTGGGGTGGCCGTGAGTGTGCTGCTGCACTCCGGCCTGGGCGATAGAGTGACACTCCAATTAAAAAAAAATATATTCACATTGTTGTGCAACTATTATCACCATCCATCTCCAGAAACTCTGTCCCCATAAACGCCAATTCCACATCACTTCTCCTCCCAGCCTCTGACAACCTCCATTCTTTGAATTTGACTCCTCTAAGGACTCATATAAGTGGAATCATAGAGTACTGGTCCTTTTGTGGCTGGCTTATGTCATTTAGCACAACGTCCTCAAGGCAAATCCAGGTTGTAGTGTGGGTCGGAATTTCCTTCCTTTTCAAGGCTGAATACCCTTTTCTTGTTTTGTGTCCTTTTATGGTACGTACAAGAAACATTTGCTTATTCATTTATTCACCGACAGGCACTGTGGCTGCACCCACTCTTTGGCTATTGTAAATAATGGTATTATGCACATGGTGTGCAAATATCTGTGTGAGGGTCCACTTCCAATTCTTTCGAGTATATTCCCAGATGTGCAATCATTGGGTCAAAGGAGAATTCCACGGCTGAGTTTTTGAGGAACCACTAGACTGTTTCCCCTTCCACTAAGTCTTCTTGTTTTGCTTTGTAAGACACAGTCCCCCCTCATCCTCAGTTTCACTTTCTTTGGTTTCAGTAACGTGAGGTTAAATGGAGTCCAAAAACAGTAAGTAGAAAATTCCAGAAATAAACAATTCATAAGTTTTAAATTCTGCACTGTTCTGAGCAATGTGAGTAAATCTCATGCCCTCCTGCTTGAGCCTTGAACCCTTCCCTCCTCTGATGTGTTCATGCCACAAATGCTTTCTCCCATCAGTCACTTGGGAGCCATCTAGGCTACCTGACTGACTGTCTTGTGTTCCAGTAGTGATGCTGAAATTTGGATACGCCAAAGGGAAGCAGTCAGGTGCTTCCTTTAAGCAAAAAGGTGAATATTTGCCACTTAATAAGAAAGGGGAAAAACTCATATCCAGAGGTTGCTAAGATCTATAGTAAGAACGAATCTTCTATGTGAAAGGATGAAGAAGGAGAAAGAAATTGACGCACACCGTAAATAGGGCTTGGTGCTATGCTCAATTTCAGGCTTCAGGGCAGTTTTTTTTGTTGTTGTTGTTTTTGAGTTGGAGTCTCACTCTGTTGCCCAGACTGGAGTGCAGTGGCCGCTCCCGGCCACCACAGCCTCGACCTGCTGGGCTCCGGCGATCCTTCCGCCTCGGCCTTCCAAGGAGCCGGCATTACAGGCATGCGCTCCCACGCCTGGCTGATTTTTTGATTTATTATAGAGATACGATCTCACTGCCCAGGCGGGTCTCGAACCCGCGGGCTCAGGCAAGCCACTCTCCTCAGCCTCCCAAAGGCGCGGGATTACAGGTTGAGCCACCGAGCCCGGCTCAGGGCAGTTTTGAAAAATACGCTTCGCAGATGAACAAGATGACTGTAAGCCAACAGCACATTAAGAGAAAATCTACGCAACCACTAGGATTAGAAAGATTGTATAGTCCTTTTAAAACGGTGGTCCCCAACCTTTCTGGCATCCAGGACCAGTTTCATGGGAGACGATTTTTCCACGGACCGGGGTGGAAGGTGGGGAGGGATGGTTTCTGGATGATTCAAGCACATTGCATTGGCCGTGCACTTTATTCCTATTATTATTATGCTGCAGTATATAGTGAAATAATTACACGACTCACCATAATGCAGAATCAGCGGGAGCCCCGAGCTTGTTTTCCTGCAACTAGATGGTCCCACCTGGGGGTAGTGGGGGACAGTGACACCTGAAGTGTGTTGCTTGTGTCCAGTCTACCCTGTAATCTTGTTTTGGTGGTGGTCGCTGCAGAAAACTCTGCTTCGCAAAGGTAAGATGTTGAAAATGGAAGCAGGCTTTTCTGTGTGGATCTGACGGGAGGCAGGGCTCAGGCGGCCATGCGGGTGATGAGAAGCGGCTGTCAATACAGATGAAGCTTTGCTCCCTCACCGGCCGCTCACCTCCTGCTGTGCGGCCCAGTTCCTGACAGCTACAGAATGGTACTGGACTGGTCTGTGGCCTGGCAGTTGGGGCCCCCATTTTGTTTTTGTTTTGTTTTGTTTTTGAGTTGGAGTCTCACTTTGTCGCCCAGGCTCGAGTGGGTGAGGGGATTCCTGAATGAGTGTGTGGGGTGAGAGGATTGGATCGGGTGACCTGGTTTCTCTCAGCTCTCAGAAGGGGCTGAGTGTGGTGGCTCACGCCTGTAATCCTAGCACTTCAGGAGGCTGAGGCAGGAAGGTCGCTTGAGCCCAGGAGTTAGAGACCAGCCTGGGCAACGTAGCAAGACCTCGTCTCTACAAAAAATCAAAAAATTAGGTGGGCGTGGTGGTGTGTGCCTGCAGTCCCAGCTACTCAGGAGGCTGAGGAGGAAGGATCACCTGAGCTCAGGAAGTTGAGGCTGCTGTGAGCTGTGATCGCACCACTGCACATCAGCCTGGGAGACAGAGTGAGACCCCCAACTACATGCAGCTTTGAACATGGGAGCATGGGACTTTCTGTGTGTCTGAAGGATTGCCCTGCAGTGTGGTGAATGTACCGCAGAATGCAAGATTTGAAAGCAGTGGACCAATCAGGAGAGGGGGTGGAAAGGGTGCTGGCCAGAGACTGGCTGGAAATGGTGAGATTAGGGAAAGACCGGAGGGGCTGCTGACAGGACTGGGTGGCCGACTCTGGTGCGCTGGGGACGGGGCATTGTGCATCGAGGAAGGGGCATCGTGCGTCAGGACAAGGGGCACTGTGAATCGGGAACAGGGAGTTGTGTATAAGAAGCAGAGATTTCATGCTTCAGGGACAGGGGTTTGCACATAAGGGTCAGAGGCCTCGTGCATGGAGAACAAGGAGCCTCATGCATGCGAACAGGGCATAATGCATGGGGACAGGGCGTCATGCATGGAGGACGGGGCATAGTGCACAGAGACAGGGCATTGTGCATGGGGACAGGAGCCTCAAGCATGGGGACAGGACAACGTACATGAGGACAGGAGCATCATGCATGGGGACAGGGTGTCATGCATGGAGGATGGGCATCGTGCATGGGGACAGGGCATCATGCATAGGGACAGGAGCCTCAAGCATGGGGACAGGACATCGTGCATGAGGACAGGAGCATCATGCATGGGGACAGGGCGTCATGCATGGAGGATGGGGCATTGTGCATGGGGGACAGGGCATCATGCTTGGGGACAGGACATCATGTATAGGAACAGGACATCATGTGGGGACAGGAAATCATGCATAGGGACAAGGGTGTCGTGCTTGGGCACAGGACGCCATGCATAGGGACGGGGCATTGTGTCCAGGGACAGAGCATCATGCCTAGGGATGGGGTGTCGTGCATAAGGGAGGGGTGCTATGCGTGGAGGACAGGGCGTCTGCAGCCTGTGTGCCTGGCAGCTGTTGGGATCATGATCGGAAAGCCAGAGGAAGACCTCCAACGTGCCACACTTTTTCATCTTTTTATACTTTGGGGGGAAATAACTTAAAAATAAAATAAATACAGAAGAGTCGCAACAATCATAGAAAGACGTTTCCCCAGTCTGCTTATAACTAGTGACCCACGTGACACTCCCCGCCCAGGATCCTTTCAGGTGCGTCTCCTAAAACAAGGACGCTCACACCACGACCATCGCCCTGACACGTCACTACCCTCCGGTCCCCAGACCTCTCTCGATTTTCGAATAACCACCTTCAGAGCAAAATGATGCAGACAGGGCACACGTCCCATTGAGTGGCCTGTCTCCTTCACCTCTTTCCTTTCGGAGCGTTTCCTAGTCCTCCCTCGGTCCTTGTGGCCTCAGGGTATTGCAGCCTGCAGGACTTTGAGGCTTCTGGAGAGTGACCCTGAGCCACACTCCTAATTTGTTGTTTTCTCCTGATTAGTTGGAGTGTTTGTCAAACGATCACAGGAGGACACAACTCCTTGTTGCATCTGACCAAGGGCAGGGGATGCCCATGGGCCTTTTACTGACCATATCTACTTGGACCATACGACTAAGGAGGTGTCAGCATCTTCGCTGGAGAGTGCTCCTGTCCCTGTTGTCATCGCAAGGATGTTGTGGTCTTAGAAAGCACGCCCGTATCCCATTTCTTGTCAAGCACCCACTGGCCCACCCGTCTCAGCACCCACTGACGGTTGCGGGCCATCAAGTGCCATCATGATGGCAGCCACAGAGGATGCACCACGCATTTGCTCAGTGGATGAATCTGCATTTCTCAGCCCAAGAGGTGGGCAGAGTGACCACATTCCATCACACCAGGGGTCCTTTCCCACAGACACCCTTCCCCGGGCGGGGCCGGAGCCATGCTGCCCCTACGCCCTCACCTGTCTGTACCTCCAGCCCCACGTCCGTGAACTCCACCTGTAAAGACTTCCCCCCAGGACACGCAGTGGGGTCAGCCACAGACCAGGATCAAAGTGGTCTCTCAGGGCCCGTGAGGGCATCAAGCAGGGGGGGTGACCCGTCTGATGTGTGTTAAGCGAAAGCAAATGTCCCGGCTGCTGTGTGAACAGATGAGCATGGTGCAGATTTGCAGCCGGGCAGCTGCTGAAGACTCATGGGAATGTTCGAGAAGACTGGGCAAGGGGCCCGTTTTCGAGGGTGTGGGGAGACTCCATGTCACAGGAAGGCAGACAGCAGCCCTAGCATTTGCGAGGGTTCCCGGGGCTGTGGACCACAGGGAAGTCCTGTGTGTCCCCTCCTGCCTGTCCCCACCTGTGTGCACCCACCGCTGCCCCCGCCTCGCCCATGTCTGCCCTGGACACCCCATACCTTTGGTTTCCCACAGTAGCTCTTCAGTGAACTTGACCACCTGGGCCACCTCCCGCCACTGGAAGCCCTTGCCAGCCGCAAAGACGATGCTCTCATAGAGGGTGTCCAGCAGGATGCTTCTGCGGGTGTCTCTCTGCTCGTCAAACTCTTCCCAGCCCAGAAGCTTCCGCAGGTGCTCCCGGCCTTGGGGTTTCTGCGGGGCACGGCACGGGGGAGGGCATCAGGCAGTCATCCTAACTGGGCAGGGCACTACTGGGGGTCCCGTGCTGGTCCTCCGAGAGTGACGGAGACGGGGATGCCCCTTGGGAGAAATGTGCTTTGGCTTCCACACAGCTCCCTCCCCTTTCTGGGGACTTGCTTTTCTTTCCAGTCCTGCTCTGAGTGTTCTCAGGCCAGGTCGCTGCGACCCAAGGCTTCTGCACCCCCAGCGCGCCTCACGTTCTGAATTGTGGGCTCTCCTCTCTCTTCCCCAAAACAGAATTTGACCTCCCTCCAAACCTCCTCTCAGCTAGCAGCCCCAGAGATATTGATCTGATGACGAGGTTCATACTACAATGTAAATGACTAACGGAGAGGAGGCTTGGTGAGGCCAGGCTTCAGCAGAAGGGATGAGTGTTCCTTGTTGAAGATTCAGGCACTCTGGCAAGCTGGAAGGGAAAGGCCGATCAGGACACCTTTTCCCTACCAAGAGGTAAGCACTCATTTTGCTGGAGAGTTCTGCTGGCTCTTCCAGAA
Organism: Carlito syrichta; assembly: GCF_000164805.1. Lineage (NCBI taxonomy): Eukaryota > Metazoa > Chordata > Mammalia > Primates > Tarsiidae > Carlito > Carlito syrichta. Next base: position 169,986 of record NW_007199693.1, on the reverse strand, counting down.
AGGTTCTTATTGATTACCAACAGGTGTGGGAAAGCAAATGCCACTCAAAGGAGGGAGTAAGAAAATGTGTGGGGTGACATGAGCACTCACTGCACAGAGGAGTGCTGCTTTCCGGGGTGAGGAAGGGGCTCTGGCTGGAAGGGACCTGAGGGACCCATGGCGGACACGGTGCCTTGTCCCTGGCCCCCCGGGACTCCTCCACCCTCTCCCCCTGTGCAGGAATCTCCCCAAAGCAACAGAAGCCCCCAGGACACCCCTGCACACAGAGGGCTCCCCAGGGGGGCAGGCACCGCTCCCCCTTCTCTCCAGGTAGTCTCGGCCGCACCTGAGCCTGTCCCACGGGCCTTCAGAGCCACCTGCGTGCTCAGGCCGGTGAACCCTAGCTGGCGTCCAGGGCCGTACAGCCCACTGTGATACCAGAGGCTGGGCGATGAGCACGGCGGCAGCCCAGGGTCCACCTGAATCAGAGACCCAGGCGGGCCGCTTCCCACGCACACCGCCCGCGAGCCCGAGCCCAGCCAGTGCCTTTCAAAGTCATGCTTTCTCTCTCTTCACCTGAAACCGGAAGACTTCTTTCACGCCCTGGGGTGTTAAGAGTGCCATGGCCCTGCCTCCCTTGCCTGGAGATCCACCACGGCCAACTCAGGGCTTCCGGAACCCTGGGGCGGCTGGGCCAGCCCTGTGAGGTCATGAGTGGCCTCTCCTTGGCCCCGTTCCTTCTCTCCTGCAGTGCCAGGCCTCGCTCTGCACCTGCTGGGGGGACCGCGATCCCTGTCCTCTCTCTCATGACCTGCTCTCCTTCAGGAAGCCAGCACACGCACCCACACACGCTCGAGCGGGCGCACACACGCACACGCCGCCCTCTCGTGGGTACGCCCTTCCAGCTCTAGCCCTATTTCCCCGTCTGTCCCGAGGTCAGGACTTGTCTCCATGGAAAGAGCCTGTCCAATCCCTGTCTCTTGCTATCTTTCATTTCTCTGTGCCACGAGCGGTCAGGGTCTGACCTCTCCCACTTCTTCGCTGGCCAGTGCCACCTGTGGTTTCACGTTCCTGGAGCCATGACTTTGCTTGGGGGTGCAGCACACAGCTCCACAGGGGTGTCCCCTGGGCGCAGGGCCGAGGTTAGCAGGTGGCCGTCTTCAGGCCAGCCTTGCGCTTCTCGGGCCTGGAAGCCCCTGACGCCCACCCGTCACCTGAGGGGCAAGTCCTGCCCGCCCCAGCTCACGGCCCAGAGCCCAGGAGGTGCGCCTGAGCACGGTGGCTGGGACGGCTGGACAGTGCGCACCCCCGCCCCTGCCCCAGCCACCCATCCGTGCTTCCCCAGGGGGCGGGGTCAGGAGAGGCTCCAGCGACACGGCTGCGTCAAGGCCACAGCCCACCCGCCACCCCTCCTGGTGACAGTTTGTCAGGGCCCACACTGCCCTTCCCCGCCACGATTCTTGAGTGCTTTTATCCTGTTACGTGACTTCAATGTCCATCCACAGCAAATGGCCCCAATTTACATGACAGAGGCAATCATTCTTCTGTCCTGGGTCCGGGTGTGCAGAGGTACTGAGCCTCTCCCCAAAAAGCGGATGATGGAGAGCTGTGTTCCCAGGGTCCCGGGAGCTTCTAAGTTTGGGGTATGTCCTGGCAGGAGTCTACATGCAATGGTCTGGAGGGGGTGTTCCCTGCTTCTAGGCTTGCCTGAAGGAAGCTGTGCTGACGGCGGCCCTGGGTGTGCCTGGGCCCTTGGGCGAAGCCCCTCACGCGAGTTCTTTCCACGGCTATGGTCCCAGGCCCTCCCCAGGATGCACTGGGATGGGGCTCGAGACCCCAAACCTCGATGGAACCCTTCTCACCCCCCTCCCCATCCGTTCCACTTTCTCAGAGTCAGCGTTTGTACGACTCCGGGTTGCCGGTGCCAGAGACCCCGCCGGGTGTGGGCTGCATGGAAGCACGTCATCTCACGTGACTGAAGTGTCTCAGGGTCTGCTTAAGAAAGGCGAGGGCCGGGGCTCACACGGGGCAGGAAGGAGCACCTTCCTGGACGAGAGGGTCCTTTACCATCCTCTTCCCTGAATGCACTTCTGACCCCCTCCCCCAGCCGACTCTTACAGACGCCACAAAGCTCAGCCTCTACGAAATGTGGCTCTTCTGGAAAGTCTTCCAGATCCCTCTTCCCCCTGGCTCGTTCGGCGTCCCTCCTCTGCTCAAGCCCAAGACCCAGATGTCACTTGTGGCTCCTCCTCTCCCTCGCCTCTTCTTCCTGACGCCTTCTTCTAAATGTTGGTTGGTCCCACTCGCTTTCTTTGACACTTGCCATTACCCAAGTAAAGGCCACCATCATTTTTTTGCCTAGATGTTGCCACAGCCTCCAAACCACCCATTATCCACTCTGTTGCCAGAGATCACTAAAAAGACATCTGATTAAGGACTGTGAGTTAGCAAGGGGACTTGGCTAGGGTAACACAGTGCTGCATCTCTGTGGGAGGTGGTTGCCCTGGCATATATGTGCCTCATTTAAGATCTCTGCTGCATGAGCCGGGCTCAGTGGCTCAGCCTGTAATCCCACGCCTTGGGAGGCTGAGGTGAGTGGATTGCCTGAGCCCAGGGTTTGAGACCCACCTGGCAACTTGGCGAGACCTCATCTCTACAATAAAATCAAAAAATTAGCCGGCCGTGGTGGCGCACGCCTGTAGTTCCAGCTACTCGGAAGGCTGAGGCGGAAGGATCGCCGGAGCCCAGCAGGTCGAGGCTGCGTTGGCTGGGAACGTGCCACTGTACTCCAGTCTGGGGTGACGGAGTGAGACTCCAACTCAAAAAAACTCCAAAAAACTCTGCATTTTATTTTGTGTAAATTATACTCCTTCAAACACATACGCACCTGAAACCGGATTATGTCGTTTTCTTGCTTCCAGAGCTTCCATGGTAGCTCATAGGATAAGCCCCAAGGCTTTTATGGGGCTGTCCAGGTCCTCCGGTGCCTTCTTTCTTGAACCCCTCCCAACCTCTCTGCCTGTTGACCGTGGCTTCGCCCACGCATGGCTCCCTGCAGGACTTTGCTCCCAGTCTTTTCTTCCTGGAGTGCTCATTCCTCCCTTGCTCTGCCTGGGTGCCTCTTTCTGCTTTTTTGTGTCTCAGCTGAATCATCTCTTCCGCTCAGGAAGTACTTCCCAAGTCCCTGTCACATGCTCTTGGAGCAGAAAGGCACCCTGGGTAGCACTTTGCAATTTTTCCCTTACCCATGTCGATGATTTGTTCTAACACCTGCTTTCCAAAGACTGTAAGACCAAGAGGGCATTTTATTTTATTTTATTTATGACCTTCTTTCTTTTTTCTTTACGGAGACAGAGTGTCATTATGTGGTCCAGGCTGGTCTTGAACTCCTGGCCTCAAACCGTCTTCCCACCTTGGCCTCCCAAAGTGCTGAGATTACGGGTGCTTGGCCCATGCACAGCTGTCTTATTCACCACTATGTATCCTGGCACATGGTAGGCACACCTGGGTGAGTGTGGTCACCTCTCTCACGGCCCTCATGACATTGCACTTTGTGTATCTAGTGACTGGTGGTTTCCCTCTCTACCCTGCTTATTCTGTGAGGGCGTGGACGATGTCTTGTCTCTACCTCCAGAGCCCTGGTACCCATTGCAGGCCTGGATGGTGGCTGGCACAAGTTTGCTGGTTGAATAACCAGAAGCAAAGTGGTACTGACAACAGGGAAACCAGCGATGGCCAGAGCCTTCCCATGCCCTTGACTCATTTTGGCCACACCCAATGTTCTCTTGCTAAACGTGGACAGTCTCAGATCTCACCTGAGAGCCATGCCAAGGCCATGGCCACATAGCCCAGCAGTCTTGAGCTCAATGGCATCGGGGGTGTCTCCTATTTGTTGTGTGTGGGACAAACACATGTATCCTCAGCTTACCTATTCTAAAGGCCTGTTGGGTCATAAAAGTAAGTCAAACAATGAAGCAAAAACCTCATAGAATTGCCAAATGACACGGAAGAGTTGTAACTATCATTATTTTAGTGAGTAAATAATGAGAGTTATATTCCAGGAGCTCCAAATAACATTATCTCTTTTAATCCCTGTAACAATTCTATAAGGTAGATATAATTATTATCATTCCCGTTTGATAGATGATGTAATTGAGCACAGAAGGATTTTATATTTTGTGCAAGATCATTAGTATTGGAATTCTGATCTTAACAATCGGCCCCCCTAACTACTGCTTCAAGATTTAGGAGTTTTCTAGGCAGGGTCTAGACATTTAGGCGTCTAGACTCTAGTACCAGAGTTTATTTCACTGCTTGCTTCAGGTTACAATAATGCCTACATCCCAGAGATTTTGACTATCCTTGACTCAGGGCAGATTTGAACATTATTTTTTCTTTCTATTCTATATCATTATCATCATTAACACTGCTTTTGTTCCTCTTCATTGCCATCATTGACTTCCTATTAAAGCATGAGCTTGGATGCTAGAAATATGAAAAGGCACATGATATGGCCACATTGTCTAAAAATATTCCATCTAGAAGGAACACATCTGGAGAGACCCTCTCTTCCAAGCCCTTAACTTTCCAGGTAATGGCATGAGGTTCGGAGAAGAAAAGGGGGAATCACTAGTCGGATATCAGAGTTAGGATTCGAACTTAGGCTGCTGATCTCATATGACTACGGTTTCATCTACATCACACTACCTACCTGTGATGATCAGCTGTGTGTGATAGCATTCTAGGCAACAGTGTCCAGGAATTTAATTAAACATGAATCTAGATGCTATTGCGAAGGTATTTTAGAGATATAGTTAGCATCTATAATCAGTTGACTTTTAAGCAAAAAAATTTACTTTCAATGTTGTGGGTGGGCCTCATTCAATCAGTTGAAGACCGTAAGAGAAAAGTTGAGGTATCCCAAAGAAGAAATTCTGCCTCAACATTGCAGCATCACTTCCTGCCTGAGTTTCTAGCCTGCTGGCTTGCCCTACAGGGTTTGGACTTGCCAGTCTATGTAATCACATAAGCCAATCACTAAAAATAAATCTCTCTCTCTCTCTCTCTCTCATCATCATCATCTATCTATTATTTCTCTGTCTTGTATATATCTGTATCTATTTATCTATCTATCCATCTGTCCTCTTGTTTTTGTTTCTCTGAAGAGCCCTAACTGATAACACTGCCCGAGGAGACTGAAATGGCGCACATAATTTTTTTGTTCAGATATATGCAACATATATAAATTTTAAGACACTACATGAAATAATAAAATAATCTAAAAAACGATTACTACCAACAAAGAATGCCCAAGGAAAAAGTGAAAGTAGTCCAGTAGGATAGTGGATAGATTGACTGGGAGATGCCAGTTTAGAGTATCGACAGAACTTGAGTGGAGAGACAGAGAATGCTGATTGTTCTCCAGTAGTTATTCTCTTCCTTCTGTCTCACTAAGGAAACCTTGATGTTTTGTGGGGACAGCAACGTACTCAGCTAAAAGCTCCATTTCTCAGCCTGTGCTTCAGCTAGGAGTGGTCATGTGATAGAGTTTTCTCTAATATAAGCCGAAGTTCCTCAGTAGAAAATCAGGAAAGGGTTTTATAAAGAGTATTTCCGTTTCAGAAAAATATTTTTGTTTCTTTTCTTCTTCTCTTACTACCTAGAACATAGACACCATGACTGAGGCCTCAGCAAGCATCTTGGATGATAAGGAAAAAAAATATAATCAGAGAGGACTTGACCTTCACACCATGGGACATTGAGCTGACACCAGCAGTGACCTACATCTGGACTTATCAGATGACAAAAACAAATCCTTGCATGTTTAAGTCACCCCAGAACCTAATATTTGAAAGAGACTGAATGAAGAAGGTAGGTAGAGAGTTATTAATATACCAGATGTCACAGACTAAAGCTAGTTAACTTGTGATGCATTTGAAGACATTTTTAAAACTGTGTCCTCTGCTATACCTTCGAAAATATATCATATGCCAACCAAGGTTGTAGCATCAGGGAATATGGGTAGGAAGAATCCAGATTGTTGGAATGAGGTTCAGAGAGAGAGGGAGAGATGAATCCAGACTAGTGTGAGACCGTCTGCAAGCAGACAGGGATGGAAATACTACTTTTCTGGAAAGTAAATCCTCTGTCTGTGATCTGCAATCTATGTTGACAAAGATCATTGTGATTTTTTTGGTTCATATATCTAAGATAATTTCTTTTTTTTTTTTTTTGAGTTCGAGTCTCGCTCCGTTGCCCAGGATGGAGTGCAGTGGTATGCTCACGGCTACCCCAGCATCAACCTGCTGGTCTCTGTCAATACTTCCACCTCATTCTTCCAAGTAGCCAGAACTAAAGGCATGTGCTACCATACCCAGCTAACTTTTGATTTATGGTAGAGACGAGGTCTTGCCAAGTTGCCCGGGCTGGTCTCGAACCCGCGGGCTCAGGCAGTCCACTTGCCTCGGCCTCCCAAAGTGCTGGGATGACAGGCTGAGCTACCAAGCCTGGTTTATTTAAGATAATTTTTTAAAATTGTGACAAATTAACGTAGCATAAAATTTGCAATTTTAAAGTATATAGTTCTATGTCATTAAGAACATTAACATCACTGTGCAAATATCCACCATCTATCTCCAGAACTCTTCTTATCTTCCAAATCTGAAACTCCACCCCACTGAACACCAACTCCCTGTTCCCCTCTCCCCAGCCACCCCAAGTCATCACTATTTTGCTCTCCGTCTCTATGAATGTGACTAGTCTAGGTACCTCATTTAACACAGTATTTGTCCTGTTGTGATCGGCTTATTTCACTTGGCATAATGTCTTTACGGTTCATCCATATAGTAGTGTGTGTCAGAAGGTCCTTCCTCCTGAAGGTTGAATACTATCCCATTGCACAAACTTACCGTATTTTGTTTGTCCCCTCCTTGGCTGATGGAGACTTGGGTCACTTCCACCTTGGCTATTTTGAATCATGTTGCTGTGGACATAAGTGTGTAAATGGGCACGCCCCCATCTATAGAAGTCCTTTCTTCTATATTCCAGATGGCACCATTTATAAGTGGTGACTTCAAAATGGCATCCGTAGCGGGCTAAGTGAGCTCTCTCACAAGGCAAAGGCAGTGATCTTCTGGCAAAGATGGGATTTAAACTTCTAACTGGAGCTTATTGTTCTAGAAATTACCTCAAGTCAGTAGCCATATACTTTAAGTGCTAGGGGATGACACAGTGCCAATAAAGTGAAAGACAAGCATCATCAGCTCTGAAAATTACGTCTAGATAAGATCTTTGATTCCATGTGTCACTTGCGTGGCATCAACTGGAAGCAGCTAGAGACAAAGTGAACTAAGTTTGGAAGCATAATGTTACCACAGAAAGCCCAACCTGATCTGAAACATCCAGTGACTCTTAAACCCCTAAAGATTCCCAAGCCTACAGATCCAACCCAACAGGACATGGGCTAGAAAAGCGGTGCATTTCCAAGGAAGGCCATCTCCCGAAGCTTGAGGGGAAGGTAGAAAGAACAGCCGACCAAGAAGAGCCTTCTAGAGGGAGAGCAATGGGGAACTAATGCTTCAGGGAGGTTCTCCCACAGAGTGGCACTAAATGGGCTAAGCAGGCTTTAACCAAGGAACGCAGCGCATTGCCAAGACAGCCAGCCCTCGCTCTTTCTGTCCCAGAGCGTCTGATGATCGTCACGTGGCCCAATGACCGCTGGGTGTTTCCCGCTCTTCTCTCTGCTCGCCAGAAGTTCTTATCCCAGATCTTTTCCTTTTCTACCATTGCCTATGGGACAGATGCTGACTTTTAGTTTTTCGAGCTCTGGGCCACAAGGACCGTGTTTAGATCTGATGGAGAGGAGCTCCTGTGTGGAGGGGCCTAGGGTACGGGAAGGTGGAAGGGGTGTTTGTGGCTGATGAGTTGCTCAAGAGGGTGGCTTTGTGGGGACTCTTTGTGGTCTCCCCAGCATTCCTTCCTAGTCCTTACCAATAGAACCCCAATTCTGTTGAGGGCAGCGTTGCTCACAGTTTTTAAAAAATGGCATTTTGCTATCTCCCTTGCAGACTGGACTAGTCATGTGACAGGATCCTGGATAGCTTCTCCAGACCTTGGAAAGCCCATTTGCCCTCATCCCTTTCTTTCTTCCAGCGAGGAATGCAGGGGTGATTTCTGGAGCACCTGCAGGCATGTCGCCAGTCCCCCATCCTGGGGTTCCTGGTGACAGCCCGGTCAGCTGCGCCGGTCACTGACTCACAACCTCTGGACATTCTGTGGAGTGCGAGAAGGAAGCACCTCCATCTGGCTTAAGCCGCAGTGGCTTGGGTGTCCAGTTCCACACAGTGGCGGTCAACCCCTTGGACTTGTATCTCTGAGGCCACGTCAGGTCAAATGAGGTCATGAGGTGGAACAGGCAGTGAGGGGCTCCTGTTCACGGAGGCAGAGTGATTTGCCAGAACCAGGAAGTGGGGGCGTTGAGACCTCAGGATATGTGTCTCCGTCACCCAGGCGAGCTCCACGTCCCACTTCCTGTCAGGGCCCTGAGAAAGGGACAGTCGGGCTGTCATCTTGGGAGACTTTTCCAGGGCCAGGGGAGGGCGGGAGCCTGGGGGAGGCTGGGAGTCTGCTTATTAACATAAAAGGAACTCCATCAGGGACAAAGCACCGTGAGGAAACCGGAGTCGATCCCTCTGTGGGCACTTCCCAGGACATAAATTGAGGCCTTGAGAGCTGGCAGCCAGGTAGACAGGTCTGACTCTCCCTTCCCTGGGGAGCCACCTGCCAGAACAGAGGCCCTGGCCCCTGGAGGTGGGAGGGGCAAGATAAACTGTCCAGAAAGGCTGTTTTTAGTCCACCTAAGCAAGTTTGAAAGCTGTCGTTCACTCACTCAAAAAATGTTTACTGAGTCCTTAAAAGTAGTAGCCCTGCTGCGGAGAGCGTGCGACAGAGATGGCCTGGAAGGGCTAATGTGACTTCCTACGCCGCGGGCACGCACCTCCTCTGTGCCTTCGTGCCTTTTCTTCTGTCCAGAAGGCTCCTCTCCCACGCGCTGCTTGGCCAGCCCACTTCCCACAGGCCTCGATCCCAGGTCACGTGTTCCGACTGCGTCCCCCAACCGAGCCTCTGAAATAAGCCCCCTCCTCTCGCTCTCCTCCTCACCCTGCTTCTCTCTGCTCCAGCACCTGCCCTAGATGTTTTCACGTTGCCTTTGCCTCCCCACCAGGGCGTCATCTCCAGAGAGCAGGGCCCCGTGCTGCTCCCTGCTGGGACCCGCGCCTGTGGACCTTCTGTGTATCTGCTGAATGAAGGAACACAGGCTTGGATCTCGAGAGCCTCCTGGGCTGGGCTCTGCAGACCAGATGGGACGTCCTGGAGATGGGGACTCCGCACTGGAGAAAGGGCAAGACTAGCTGAGGGCTGAGGGCAGGGCTGCGAATGGGGTCTGGGAGAGGAGCAAGCGGGCCGGGCAGGGGTCACTCTGCCCCCGACGAGGCAGATCACTCAGTGGGGGGTGGGGCCGTGATGGAGGGTTGGGAAGAGCCGTCCGCAGCAGCCTAACTCCAAGGCGGGAAAGAGGAACGGAGGAGTGAGCGGTGGAACCCGGGACACACTCCTCGGGCGGGCATTGTGGTTCTGTTCTTAGCCCTTTCATGGGCCTCTTTGTTTGTGGAAGGCTGGGTGGCTGTGGGGAGATGCCCGGAGCCCAGGGCAGGACGCTCGTGATGGCTCAAAGGCTCTTCAAAGAGGTGGGCAGGACACCAGTGTCTGAGCAAGAGAGGGTTCTCCCGACAAGGAGGTAGGTGAGTGGCAGTGGGGTGGACAGTCAACTCTGCTGTCCACCACGGCAGCATCGACTTTCTGCCGGGGGTAACAGAACGTTGGCTGGGGAAAAAAAGACATGGCAGGCCAGGGTGGGTGGGGGACGTGAGGGGCGGGGAGCTCTAGAGATGGGAGGAAAGAGAAAAGTGGAAGGGGTGGGGTCCCGGGAAGATGCCACCAGGACCCTCCTCAGTGGCGTGAGGGGTGAGGTCAAGGGCTTGTTCTTGGCACCTTAAAATGTCCTCCCTTGCTGGGCTGTGAGCTAGCCCCGACTTGCCTCCCAGAGTCACAGAAGTCTCCACGTGTGACGGAGAAGCCACAGTGAGCTTGGGGCAGAGAAAGGCAGAGGAAGCCCCTCATGACGAGGGTGAATTTGGCAGCACTAAATCAGACTCTGGTGTGAATAGGTGAAAGCCTTAGCACCCCACATGTCCCCAGGGGTCTGGGGACCAGTGCTGAGTTTCCCGTCCGGGGGGCTGGGTTGGAACCTGTTTCTCTGAGTGCTCTGAGTCTGATCTTCACTTTACAGGACAGAGCAGAGATGATGTCGTCACTGAGGTGAGTGGCGGGGTGGGGTCTGCAGAGGTTGGGATGAGCATGGGCAAAGAACGGGGCAGCGATGATTCCAAGGGTGGCCCTGCCGTCCCCAGACCCCCATAGACAGTTAGTCAAAGCCCGTTGTCTTTATGCCTGGGAGACCTGGCACACTGGGTGGATGAGTTTCAGCCAGGGAGGGTGTGGCTGGGAGGTCAGACGTGGTGAAGGAACACTGGGAACCAGAATCTGGAAAGGAGAGCACCTGGGAGCCCGAGAGGTGAGAGGAGAGATTGGAAGCCCCAGAGCGTCAGCCCACCAGAGCGCTGCTTGTGTGTTTGGCGTCTCCTGTCTAGGACCGGAGCAGACACATGACAAGGATTAGGTGAACATCTGTCAAGTTCATGAAAGAAAGAAGTCCACCGATTGCTGGGTGCAGTGGCTCAAGCCCGTAATCCTAGCACTTTGGGAGGCTGAGGCGAGAGGATTGCCTGAGCCCAGGGGTTTAAGACCAGCCCGGGCAACTTGGTGAGACCTGGTCTCCTCAGTAAATCAAGAAAAATTAGCAGGGTGTGGTGGGACGTGCCTTTAGTTCCAACTACTTGGAAGGCTGAGGCGGAAGGATCACCTGAGCCCAGCAGGTCGAGGCTGCACTCCAGCCTGGGCAACAGAGTGGGACTCCAAAAAAAAAAAAAAAAATTCACTGATGACAGTAATTTTGCCACCTGAGGCACTGAGGATTTGCCAGTTTGCAACTGGCCGGGCAGTTCCAAAATGAGCCAAGGTTCTCAAAGTTGGGCCCTCTCTGAGCCAAGCGTGGGTGTCAGATGGACAGGATGAAAAGCTGGACAGACCGGGCTCTGAGTGTGTGACTTCATGTGTGTGACCGGCTGAGTTGTGTCCCCCCACATGTGTATGTTGGGGTCCTAACTGCCTGTAACCTGAATGTGACTGTGTTTGGAGATGGAGTCTTGACAAAGGTAAATGAGATAAAATGAGGTCGCATGGACAGGCGGTAATCCAATGGGACTGAAGTCCCCACAAGGAGACGAGATTAGGAAACGGACACATACAGAGGGATGACCGGCTGAGCCTACAGGGAGGAGATGGGCGTCCACAAGCCCAGGAGAGAGGAGGAGGAGCCAGCCCTCTGACACCCGATCCTTGGACTTAACGGGTTCCAGAATTGTGAGAAAGTGAGTGTCTGCTGTTGAAGCCACCCAGTCTGTGGGACTTTGCCGTGGCAACCCGGCCGACTACCCTGAGGATGTCAACCCTTTATGGGCGGGATGGACTGACAGGCACAATTCAAGGTGGGTCCTCATCCTCCAAAGAAAGGGAACGGACCCTGTGACTCCCAGGGCAGAGAAGGGCTTCTCAAGCAATGCTTGGGAAAGAAGAAACTGCTTTTTAAATTTCAAATCTGTTGTAGGCCAATACTTAAAAGAATATAAGGCTGGGTTCGGTGGATCAGCCTGTAATCCCGCGCCTTTGGGAGCTGAGGTGAGTGGATTGCCTGAGCCCGCGGGTTCGAGACCCGCCTGGGCAGGCGAGACCTCATCTCTACAATAAATCAAAAAATCAGCCGGGCGTGGTAGCGCGCACCTGTAATTCCGGCTACTGGA
>NW_007199693.1:137594-158009 GCF_000164805.1 Carlito syrichta | reverse complement strand
CCACTGCATTCCAGTCTGGGTGACAGAGTGAGACTCCAACTCAAAAAAAAAAAAAGAATATAAGAGGAATTATTAGGAAATCTATTAGACATACAAAGTGTGGGTCAAGTGTTCTCACACCTGGATGTCACCACAAGGTCAAATTTCTCCACATTTCTAAATGCCAGCTCTCAATGTCTACCTTATCCCATTTTGTACAAGTAACAGCTGATCCACAACTCACTTAACTGTATGCACTTTTAGCGGCATTGGTCTAAGGCAAAGTCACTCATTCTTCGATTCTGGCTTTAGTGTTCAGACCCACGGCCAGCTGTGGCCAGCTGGGAGCTACCAGCCCTGACGATGGTGCCCTGCAAGGGCGGCCCACGTGTGCCTGGCTCTCTGTGGCTGGGAGGCCATTCTCTGAGGCAAGGAGAAGGGAAGTGAACCTCTTTCCCTCCCACGGTAGGGAGGGGGTTGGAGGGGAAGTATCATCCAGATGGCAACAAGAAGACAAAACTCTGAATCTAACCACAGCAGTCACCATAGATCTGTGGCCAGGATGTGGTGGGCTTCCTATTGAAGTCAATCTGAGCTCCCCGTGACCGAAGTGCTTCTTGCTGTGGTGTCTGAATAGGGAAGTCATGAAGATGAAACTCCACCGAGACATGCCGCAACTTCTGTCAAGGAGATGTGCTCTTTCCCTGCACTCTCAGAGGGATACTTTTAGTAATGGCCCAGCTCCTACTCTCCTGGCCCTCTGGACAGTGACTTGGGGAAGTTGGTAACGATTTGGAATAGCTATTGTGAGGACTGGACCTGGCTGGGGAACAGCAGACACATTGAAGGATAGCATCAAAGATTGGATCAGGGAAGAGGAGAAACCTGGAGGAATTACACTAAAGTCTCAGCTAATGTTGAGACCGACTAATGCACGATTAAACATGTATGTCTTATGTAAGATTATGTGTATATAGTACTAATACATATTCATAGGGAAGGGCATAAAATGCATGATATACATATGGGTCTAATACAATTTTATCAATACTGACATATTAGTCAAGAATAGTTAATCTATATAAATGCACAGGGAATAGTACATTTGAAGTAGCTTAAATCCACAGAAGTGGGTGAGTTCCTCCAGAAGCTTCCAACCCCTGGAGGTAGATAAGAGGAACATAGGTGGTTGAATTGACTAACAAGAGCATGACTGAAGTGTGTCCCATGGGAATAAGGCTGCAGGGAGAGCAATGAAGAGCCAGGGAGTGAGAGAAGGAATGCCAGCAGGGTGGGTGAAGGCTTGCCAAGGGTGGTGAGAGTAGGGGAGGAAGAGAACTATGGGGTAAGAGACCGCAGCCCAAGGCAGAGCTCTTCAAGTTTAAGTTTCCAGAGCTGAGCATATCTGTATGATGGCGTCTGGAGAACAGACAGGTTGGTGAGGCGGGCTGTGGATGGAGGGCGTTGAATTGAGGGGATTTGTGGCCAGATTATGGACTGGGTGCCACCGGAAACAGTGGTAGTTCTGAAGTGGACAGGGAGGCCCCGCATTGCCAGATGCCACAATCTGCATGAGTGAGGGAGCTAGGCCATGAGGTCAGAGGACACAGCAACAAGGAACTGTGACGGTGACAGAGCCTCATGGCAGGTACTTCAGAGGAGGAAGGGACTATGCCTGAGGGTGGGAACGGTGGTCTGGCAGGGCAGTGTAGGGAAAACCATCCCTGGGAAGACCTAGGGGTGACAGAGTTTCCTTGGGAACAGCTAAGGAGTGACGGTGCCAGGCTGTGGTCCCAGGTGATGCAGAACCTGCCGTGGTTTTGACTCCATGCGTAAATGGTCTGTGGCTGGGTTTATACACTGGCCCCGGGTCCCAGTAACTCGCTGTGTGCCCTCCTCTCGCCTTCTCAGGTCCCACGTTGTGCCACCCCCCTGTATCCTCAGTCTCCCCCCTCTCTGGCCACTCCCTTCTGTGCCTTTTGTCCACTGGCTGCCCTCTTTGGCTCTCCACTTTCTTTCCTGCCTTGCATTGACAAGCTTTCCAAACAAAAGGTTTGCAGCTCCTGCCTCTGTCTTCTGGTCACCCTCTCGCCCGTAGTCTGTTTTCTACCCTCACCTCTCAACTGTTGAGAACAACTGAACAACTAACTCTCTTGAAGGCTACCAGGGCTCTCTGCATTGCCAACAGCCAGTGCCATTTCCCCAACTTGATTCTCCTGGGAGGTCTCTGTTGAGCCTTGGCTGGATTGTCATTCCTTCATGCTGCAAATGCTCTTGGCTTGGTTTTCACAATGCTGTACTCCCCTGCTCCTGACTGCTGTCTCCTTGTTCCCTTTCTGATGCCTTCTTCTCTTTCTTACCCCTTTGGCAAGATCCCATCTTAGGCCTAAGCCGTTCTCTCTACGCAAAGCACGGTATGGTGGTGAGACACACGGAGACTTTGGCCAAAACACAGAGACCCAAATTCTGGCTCCACCACATACCACCAAATGACCTTGGGAAGTTAGTTCACTTTCCCATGACTCAGTTTCCCCGTATGGAAAGTGGCATGTTAATAGCTACCTCCTGGGCTTTTTGTGGGATTTAATGAGATGATACGTGTGAAGCTCATGACAGTGGCAGCTCTGTGATAATCAGGGACCCCCCTCCTCTGGCCCTCTCTCACCTACCACTTCACCTGCAGATACGACTTATTTTCAGTCTTTGTCAGACAGAACCATGAAATTAATTTCATGTGGAGTGAATTCATGTTCTCGTTCCCGATGTTGTCGCCTGGCTTCCTGTACATCATATCTGCCATGCACTTTTCAGTTTGGGCTTCCTGGCTCACCTGGGGGTGGGCTGCTTTTGTTCTGTTTCTTCTTCCCCTCTACCTTCTATCCTCCCTGTGTAGTAGTTTAGTGGTTGCCCCTGCAGTTCCCTGGCTTTCCGGTTAGAACCAGAATCTCCTAATGACACTTTTGGAGTTCTTGTTCTGCAAAGATGATGGGGATATTCCAGACCCAGCCACCAGCCATGTGACTGAATCTTCGCGGTCCCTCCCCTGTCTACTTATTGGACCAGTGCTTTCTTACAAACCAGGACTTCTCATCCTTGGCACTACTGATGCTCAGAGCTGGGTGGTTCTTTGTCACAGAGAGGGCTGGCCTGTGCATCATAGGATATCTAGCAGCACTCCTGGCATCTACCCACTGGGTGCCAGTGGCACCCCTTCCTTCACTTGTAACAATGTCTTCACCATTGCCACGTGTCCCCTGGGTCAAACCCTGCCCCATCAGTGGAGACCCACGCAGGGGATCAGCATCACCTGTTGCAGCTTCTGCATGGCAGAGGGGTGGAGGGGTCCCACCAGCCAGTGGTTTCAGCCCTACTCACTGCTTCATGTTTTTCTTCTAGTTCTGGGCAATGGAGACACTTGTCTTTTGCAGGACATGGGGACAACTTCAGTATATCTTTTTGTTCTTCCTTGGTTTTATTTGGTCTCTCAAGACTGTGAACTTAAAGTAGAGAGTGTAAATTCATGCACAAATATACTGCTTCACCTGAATCTAAACGCCCTCTCCTTTCTATGTTTCAAGAATGGCATCCTTCTAATCATGATACTCTTTCTAGCTTTAGAAGTTTTATAGCACTTGCTGTCAATTATATGCCCTTGGCATGTTCTGTTTTCGGCCAAATAGTTGTCTAACTCTAGGATTGATATTCAGCTTCAATTGGCTTATTGCTTGCCATTACAATTTGGTGTTAAGGTCTCTGAGATTTCTTGCATCTTCAATAGTGGCTAAAGGGGCAGGTGGTGTCTTTGAAAAATTGAGCTGGGCTCGGTGGCTCAGTCTGTAATCCCACGCTTTGGGAGGCCAAGGTGAGTGAATTGCCTGAGCCTGCGGGTTTGAGACCCGCCTGGGCAAATTGGTGAGACCTCATCTCTACACTAAATCAAAAAAACTAGCACGCGCCTGTAGTTCCGGCTACTTGGAAGGCCTGTAGTTCCGGCTACTACCGGGAGCGGCCACTGCACTCCAGTCTGGGTGACAGTGAGATTTCAACTCAAAAAAAAAGAAAAGAAAACATTGAGTAGGCCAGGCTTGGTGGCTCAACCCGTCATCCCAGCACTTTGGGAGGCCGAGGCGAGTAAATTGCCTGAACCTGCAGGTTCAAGACCGACCCGGGCAACTTGGCAAGACCTTGTCTCTACAATAAAAAATTAAAAATTAGTTGGACGTGGTAGTGGGTGCCTGTAGTTCTGCTTCCTTGGAAGACTGAGGTGGAAGGATCGCCGGAGCCCAGCAGGTTGATGCTGGGTGGCCGTGAGCATGCCACTACACTCCAGCCTGGGCGACAGAGTGAGACTCTAACTCAAAGAAAAAAAAAGAAAGAAAACTTCAAGTCATTAATATCTTATTGATGGATACAAAGGCCTCTGAACGTTCAAAAGTTCTAGTTACCTTTCTAGAGCTTTGAATAAGTGAAGTAGGTTCTCTGTGG
This sequence comes from Carlito syrichta, assembly GCF_000164805.1. NCBI lineage: Eukaryota > Metazoa > Chordata > Mammalia > Primates > Tarsiidae > Carlito > Carlito syrichta. Next base: position 153,545 of record NW_007199693.1, on the reverse strand, counting down.
GACAAAGTTTACTCGACCATTCACTTCATGGAATCATGGGTATCCCCACATGGTCATTCTCAGAGGAGGGGTACTCCTGGGTCCCTACTGCCTTGGGCAGTCATGGCTTCCTCCTTTCATTCCCATGTCATCAATAGCATCCCGTTTCACTCACTGAAGTGCCTTGGTTTGGCGGAAAAATATATGTGGTCGTCCACTTCAAAGCCACTAAGTCTACTCCCCTAATTTTTATAAATGTTGACACGGAGTAAATTATGTTTTTCTTTACTTACAATGTTTCCCCACATTCCCCTGGAGAGAAAAAAAAAAGCTAGTGAAAGGCTTGACTGCCCTTGCATGCTCATTGGTATAGTCAGATGAACTGGCATTTATTAAATAGCAAGGAACATGATATACTTTGCAGGTGCTCAGTATGTGTGACCCAAGCAAACGCCATCTGAAATGTCTGCGTGCTACCCACATCTTGGCCTCTGCACGAGGCTCTGGACTTCAGCTGATGATTCCTGAGCTTGAGAAAATGTGTTCTAACTTATTAAGGTTACTTGAGAGGGCCTGGCCTTCACCTACAGTATGATCTCCACCCCGGAGCCCACGTCTCGTGCATCTGGTCACTGGGGCTGGTCTGCTGAGTCTGTCGGCTGAAAGCAAGCCTTATGTGCTTCTATCTGCAGAATCGACCTGTTCGACGCTGAACACATACGCTAAGCCTTTGCCTCCTGATGGCAACGCGCCCTCAGTCCCGATAATTTCCACAGGTGGCTCTTTCACCTGATTAACTTCCAGTGAGGAAACTGCTGGGCGGGAGGTCACAGTTCATTCCCTGCCTCCAGGTAAGCCCTGCACCTAAACACGGATGTTCTTTTTTTAAAAAAAAAAAAAAAAAAGCTTTCAGCCCCCAGAGAGTGAATTTGTTAATCCCAGGCTCCAGCAGTTCCCCACAGGTGTTGCCAGCCTCACACCAAAATGATCCATGAGGTCTGAAACGAGGAGGGAGAGCCCTCCGAGGGCGAACTGTCTATCCAGCGGTGGGGGGCAAAACGACTGATGGACGGATTGACGTCTCGGCTGGTTCTCCCAGGCCTCCTTGGACCTAATACTTATCTGATGCAATGTCATCGTCTTTCCTTCTCTGCTTTCTTCAGGGAGATGGCAGCCGGTGTCCCCACTCAGGACTTGGAGTTCCTGCCTGGCACCCACAGAGGGCAGGATGCTCCCCCGATTCTGCAGGCTGGTCGTGGCCCACCCAGACGTCTGGGATAAGGTGGTGCCCCCGGTGCTCGGAGGGCTCCCGTTCAAGCCCCCGGGCTGCGTTTAACAGTCTTGACAAGTGTACCCTTGGGCAGAGGGCCAGGAGCAATCTGTGTAACCCACTAAGCTAATTATTCTCTCTGCAGATGGCGTTCCACATTAATCCTCTTGGGTTTGTCTTAATCCAGCTCTCTTCTGGGGGGACCTGCCGGGGCAGTGAGTGTCAGTGCAGGCGGGCCATCTGTTGGAGCTCGGGAGATTGGGCCCCTGTCCAAGGTACCGGGGCTCTGGGCTCTTGAGCCAAGGAGAGCGGCCCCTGGGACAGCACAGAGGGGGATGGCCAGCCCTGTGGCCCAGCGGGGCTGAACCAGCTGCAGGGAGAGAGGCAGCGTCCACACGGGCCCGACTTGCCTTTGCAGGAAGTCCCCCTGAGGCTTGGGGGCTCAGGAGGGCCCAGCCATGCCCTTGTGCTCCCTGGAGGATGGTGAGTCAGCCGCGGCCTGTGTCCCGCAGGGTCAGTCTGTCCCCGCAGGGGCGGAGTCTTGGCTCTGGGGAGCCACAGCAAACGGGGAGATGTTGGAGCCTGAGCCTCTGGGAGGGACGTCTTGAGCAGGATGCTGGAGGTGACGCAAGGCCGGGTCTCTTCCCCACGGCCTGCCGGGCCGTTTGGGAGTCGATCATGTTTAAACACGGCGCCGCGGCGTTTCAGGTTCTTGCGGGTTGATTTACAGGATGTTGATGTTATAGCCTGTCTGGTTCTCCCACCTGGACCCGGAGGGTGAACGACACCGTCGCTGGAGCCAGAGAGGAGAATGCTCTCCCGAGGACCCTCCTCAGGCTCTTGGGGTGGAGGGAAGGGTGACAGCTGCCACTCGACTCCTGCAGGGTGAGGGCGGGCGGGGTGGAGATGGATGCAGGGAGGGGGCTGGTTTGCTTCTCAGAGGACCCAGACTCAGGCAGAAGTCTCCGAAGAGCCAGGGCAGACAGAGAGAGTGGCCGGGGGAGGCTTGGAGGTGCCCTATCGATGACCTCGTTGAATTTGCTCTGGGTTCAAGATTAGCGGCCTGTGCCCATTTCTACAGAAGAAGAGACTGAGGCATGGAAGACATTAAGTTATGAAAGGGCCACACAGTCCAACTGGGGTCCGCTCTTGGTGTGGCCATAGCACTTTCCGGGGTGGGCTGGGCAAGTGTCAGTCTCCTGTCCTGGGTTCATTGGTGAAGAAACTGAGACTTGGAGGGGGTGAGAGGTGGTTCTCAGACCGTCCCACGGCAAATGAGCCGGGGCCTGGTCCCTTGCCCCAGCCCTGTGCCTCACCAGGGAGCCACCCCCTGCTGCCCACTCAGCCCCATGCCCTGGCTCCCTCCACGGAGGAGGAAGTCTGTCTTTCCCACAGGGAGGGGAAGGAAGCCCAGCCACTGCCTCGCGATCCAAACAAGAGGCAATGTCCTGGGAGGGCATCAGGACCCTCCCGGGAGGCGCACAGCCCAGAAACGCGTCTCAGGCAGCGAGGGCATCTGCACAGCCCACAGCCTTCTTCACTTACCCTCTTAGTTATATAAACATCTTCTAGAGATCCTCTTACACGTTCTAGTGACCTCAGGTGGGCCTGCTCGCCTCTCTAACCTGGGGAGGAAGAAGAGCGTGTGGCCGTTTTCAGCATCTTGGCACTCGAATGTGGGTGGACGGGTGTGTATGTGCGTGTGCACATGTGTGCATGGGTGTTCACGTGTATGGGTATTTGTGTATGCGTGGGTGTGTGTGCAGGCGTGGATTGGCGTGCACGTGTGTGTGGGCGTGCATGGGTGTGGGTGTTTGTGTATGTGTGGGTGTGCGTGTGCATGCACAGGTGGGCGTGTGTGTGTGCACGTGTGTTGAAAGGGGAGACCCCATGTTTTGGAAAGCCCCCTGGACCTGCAGTCACCAAGCGTAGACCCCCACCGGCTGGTCACCTAGCACTCTCTTCCTCAGCTTTGGTTTCCCAGGTGGAAACGCAGGGGTTGAAATGAACAAGGCTTTGCTTCTTTCCAGTTCGATGGCTGATGCACGCGGTGTTCAACAGCTTTCTCAGCTCCAAGTTAAATAACCCCAGTCCCTCTAACCTTTCCCTGTAAAGCACATTTTCCAGTCCTTTAATCATCTTGGTTCCTTTCCTCTGAACTCCCTCCAAGAGACCTGTGTCATTGGATAAGTATGTCGTATAAATTAGTCAGTAAATCAATCTGTCAACAATATCTCTTGAGCAACCACTCTGTGGCTTGATGGAGGTGCCGGGCTCATACGATCCAACCACACAGGAACAAAAGGAGTTTTCACTCTGCCTCAGACCAAGAGTTTGTTTGTCCAGCCGTGGCCCGAGGCACTGGGGCCTCGCTGGGAGGTTCCTTCTAATGACACCAATCCTAGAAGACCAGGGCCTTAGCGTTCGGAAAGGCTTTAAGGGGACATTCGCCGGACACCTGCCCTGCTCAGAGCTCTGCTAGTAGGCACTGTGAGGGCTACCGTGACAAGTGTGACGCCGTCTGTCCCTGACCTCCAGGATGAGAGCAGGTGCATCAGAAGGAGGGCGGGGCGTGTGGAGGCAGAGGGGGCAGTGGGTCCCCCGTGGGGAGCTGGCCGGCCTCGAAGCTGCGGGTGGGACCCTGGTGTGGAGACGTGGGTTGCCTTGAAAGGTCCTTTCTTCCCCCAGCGCAGCAGGATCCATCACAAAGTGAAGTAGCCAAAATAATTCAGAATTTGAGGAAACCAGGTTTTTATTTACGGAGTGAGCTTGCCATGTATGAGCTGCGTGAAGCTCGGGCATGTCTGTTAATCGCCCCAGGCCCTGGAATGTGGAAGAGAACGCGGGACTGGTCACACCTGGCAGGAAGGATTATTTAGCATAGACGATGGTGCAACTGAACAGGGGATCAGTTTCCGAAGAGGTCCCTTCTCTTCTGGATGGACAGCCACACTGTCAGCACCCCGCTAGTTGGGGTCTAAGTTCTATGCGTCAGCCACGGGATGTGTCCAATAATACTCTCCCCTGCTTGTCGATCCTAAAAGAATTTCCTTCACCCTTGAATGGCAGCCTTTTATTGGTAGGAGAATCATGAGTGACTTCATGGCAGGGCTATGTTCTGAGAAACACGTCCTTAGGTGATTGGGTCCTTTTGTGAACGCCATGGAGTGTCCGTACGCAAGCCTAGATGGGACAGCGGCTACACACCTAGGCTGCGCGGCATATCCTGTAGTTCCTGGACAGCATACCTGGACAGCACGCTACCGTGCTGAATGCCATAGGCAACTGGAACACAGGGATAAGTATTTGCATATCTACACATAGAAAAGGTAGAGTGAAATCAGCATAAAAGGAAAAAAATGGCCTAGGTGTCTTGGCAGCTCCGTTATAATCTTGGCAGGGGGGCAGGTCTTAGATCAATAGTTGTGAGCTTAGCTTTTATCTTTATGGTTGAGGTCCATACTATTCTTAGTTTAGCATCCATTTGCTGTGCTAACAATAGCACTTTGGTCAAGACCTGGGATTAACCAGGCAAGGAGCTTTTAAACACATCGCGGATAAGGCAGCCCAGGCACACTGCTGTGCTTCTCCAGTGTGATCGTGTTTTGGAATCGCTTGGAGGATTCAGTAAAACACAGATTGCTGGGTTCCACCCCTAGAGTTTCTGTTTCAGGGAGTCTGAGGGAAACCCAAAATTTGCATTTCGGAGACATTTCCTGGGGCGAGGCAGGCGTTGTGGCTCATGTCTGTAATCCCAGCACTTTGGGACGCTGAGGCAGGGGGATTCAGGACTACCCTAGACAGCACGGTAAGACCCTTTCTCTACAAAAAAAGAAAAAAGAAATAAGCCAGGTATGGCGACTCACATCTCTAGTCCCAGTTAATCAAGAGGCTGAGGCTGGATGATGGTTTGAGGCCGGGAGTTCGAGGCTGCAGTAAGCCATGACAGTGCCACTGAACTCCAGCCTGGGCAACAGGGTGAGACCTCGGCTCGGGATAAAGATTTACAAAATATGTTTCCAGATGAGGCTGAGGCTGCAGTTCCCAGACCCACCCTGTGAAAGCCACTGAGATGGGAAGAAGAGCCCTGGAGTTTAGTGGAGTTTGGCCAAGTTCATTTATCCTCCTGAACCTGCCTCCCTATGTATCAACCTTACCTTAGAGATTCGACATGGAGGCAAAAATTAGACAAATTATCTGACAGCATTTTGCGAACCATGAAACACTGCAAAGTTATTAGTAGATTCGTGTTCCCCTTCAACTTTCTTACCTATAAAATGGGGGTAATGATAGTAATTTTTATAAAGATTGAGTGAGATGATCTACATAAAAACACGGTGAAGTCTTGTTCTTATAACATCTCCAGGCCTCAGTTTGCTCATCTGCAGTGTGACAGGATGGCCGACGGGTCCATCCTGTGCGTCCACCTTGGTTACGTGGCAGTTCGTTATTTTAGATGTGGATGGTGATGACTTGCCTTTGGTGCCCTGGCTGGGGCTGCTGTGAGTCTTGTCGGCCCCCCTTTGGTCAAAGCTGTATTTTGGTCACTATTACCAGGTAGGATGCCTCTGGCTGCAAGAAACAAAATCCCCAGCTCAAAGTGTCTTTAAGAATATGAGATGTGTTGCCCCATCTAACAAGAAACCAAAAGGCAGGGTAGTTTGGGGTTGATCAGTTCCCTGGCTTGATGAGTAGAGACTCTGGACTTCTCCTGGCTTTCTCCTTATGGTCACATGGCAGCTGCAGCAGTGCCAGGCATTACATACAACATCCAAAAGCAGGAAGAAACGAGTCTTTGATTTGCCTCTTTTTTTAATGGATGAAAAAACTTCTTCAGAGCCCTCTCATTGGCTGAGGCTGTATCACATGCTCCATAACAAGGGAATTGAAATTGCGTAATTGGCTTAAGCTCGCTCATATTCAACCCAGGTGGCTGGGAGAGGTCTGCGCAGCACAAGGCCTTCCGAACAGGCCTCTGTCGGTAAGAAGTGATGCAGTGGTGGCTGAAGGGGTGGCACCCACAGTATCTGCTGCCCCCCAATATCTCTTTCCAGTAAGAGTCATGTCCGCAAGGGCTTTCTTTGCACATGGTTTAATCCTGCATGTCATGAGATCTTCCCGGAGACGGAAGCAGAATCTCCAAAAGCTGCTTAAATCGGTATTGGCCAGCCTTCCCAAGAGAACGCTGAGCTCTCTGGGAGCCACAAACAACAACCCACAACCCAGCAGCCCCATATCCTGGCCGGGCCAGGCCGTGATCTAGCAGGTCAGGGTCAGAACACGACCCCCGGACTGCGCTGGCCACGGAGACTTCTCAGGCAGTCTTGGCTCTGGGGACTTGCAGACGAATGTTGCAGCGTTGCTACGGTGTGTCGCATTTCCTGGTCAATCTGGCATAGTCCTAGTACCCAGAGTCGGCTCCTGACAAACCTGAGTGCTTAAAGAAATGCTTGTGGCCCTGAGGGAGACAGTTTGGCCAGTGGGTGTGGATGGGGCGAATGAAGGAGGTTGTTTTTTTTCTTTTAAAGATGTGGGGTATAATTCGGGGTTAGGTATACAAACATTGATTATGCAGGTTCCCTTGTTGATGAGGTGTGCCCCTCCCTCCCCAGCAGTTTCCCTCAACTGCCAATCCCACCCCCCTCCCCTGACAGTTTCCCACTACTGCCAATCCCTTTCTCATTGTATTATGATAATTGTTCAAGGTCCACTTATGAGTGAGAACATATGGTACTCTGTTCTTTGTTTCTGTGATCGATCACCGAGTATGATCGACTCTAAATCCATCCAAGTTGCTGCGAAGTCCTAGTGTTTGTCCTTCTTTATGACTGTGTAATATTCCATCGTGTATATGTGCCACATTTTTTAAATCTAGTCTAGCTTCGATGGGCAACATGGTTGGTTCCATGTTTTTGCTATTGTGAATAGAGCTGCAACAAACATTTGTGTGCAGGTATTTTGGTAGAATGATTTGAGATCCTCCGGGCGTCTTCCCAGTAGGGGAATTGCTGGATCATATGGAAGGTGAATTTCCAATTTGAAGAAGGCTTTTATGGTGGACTAGACTTTGCCGGCGCCCTCAGGAAGTCGTGTCTGCAAGTTGTTTGAATCTTGTTCTTCCTCCTCTGTGTGTCTTGTAAATCCATCAAAGTGGTGAATCTGGGGATTTTCTAAGGAAGGGCAAACCCCCGCTAGGTTTTATGCCAAGGAGCAGGCTTCTGTCTGGGCTCAGGCAGCTCTGAGGGGGAGGAGGGCTGAAGGGGAGGGGACAGCCTCAGCTCCCCGGCCCCGGCCCCTCCTGCCTGCGGGGTGCGTGCCCTTGGCCTCAAAACCTCTTCCCAGTTCCCAGGCAGTATGGTGGATAATCTATGAGGTTGAGTCCCTCGGGGGTGTCTCTAGGAATGTCCTGTGCAGAACTAAGGAGGATAAATAAGTGCTGGGTAGAGGGAGTGGCACGCCCGACTCCCTGGGGGGCGTGGCATATGTCAATCCCCATCAAAAGTGACTTCTCTGAGCTCCCAGCCGGTCACACGCCTCACGAGAGTCAGAGAATGGCCAAGCCAAAGGGATCTCACGGCTGCTCTGGTTGGAAGTTCTCATTTTACTGGCGAACACCTGGGGACCCTTCCAAGGAGACGGAAAACCCAGGGCCTTGGGTGGCATGTCCCTCGACCCGTCCCACCATTCCTCGTGACATTTATTTTAAAAGCTTGGAAACGTATAGCTGGTCTGTGCAGGGGCAGGTGCCTGGACCGCTGGCTTCCAGTGCAGTGAGTCTCAAACCTGTTTGCGTGTCCGGCCTGCTTGGGATGCTTGAAAAACCCCTGGGCTCAGTGGCTCAGCCTGTAATCTCGCGCCTTGGGAGACCGAGGCGAGTGGACTGCCCAAGCCTACAGGTCTGAGACCTGCCCAGGCAACTTGGCGAGACCTCGTCTCTACAATAAATCGAAAATTAGCCAGGCATGCACCCGTAGTTCTGGCTACTTGGAAGGCTGAGGTGGAAGGATCGCCTGAGCCCAGCAGGTCGAGGCTGCGGTGACCGGGAGCGGCCACTGCACTCCAGTTTGGGCGACAGAGTGAGACTCCAAATAAAAAAAAAAAGGAAAAACAGTCGCCTGCAGGAAGGGACTCTACTGAGAAACAATAGCAAACATCAGGATGGCTGCTGTAGAGACAGAAAAGAACACATGTTGGGGAGGGCATGGAGAATTTGGAAGCTTTGTGCGCTGTTGGTGGGAATTTAAAATGGTGCCGTCACTGTGAACAACAGTAGACAGCTTCCTTGAACAGTCAGACCTAGAATCACAATATGATCCAGCAATCCCAGTTCTGTCTCTCCCCCAAAACACTTGAAAGCGGGGTCTCGAAGAGATATTTGTACTCCCGTGTTTACAGCAGCACGATTCGCACGAGCTAAATGGCGACAACAACCTGAGTGTCCGCCTGTGGATGGGTAGATAGACACAGTGTATCTCTGCACACAACGGAATATCATGTAACCTTAAAAAGGAAGGGAATTCTGGCAGGCGCAGCAGTGTGGAAATATGAAGATACTGTGCTAAGTGAAACAAGTCAGATACAAACGGACAAATACGAGACGATTCCACTTGTGCTAGGTTCGTTCCTACAGTACCATAGGGACAAATCCACAGAGACAGAAAGTAGAGGGGGAGTTGGCAGGGACTGGGGCAGAATGAGGAGTTAGTGTTTAAGGGGTGCGGATTGTCGGTCTGGGAAGATGATGAGGTTCTGGAGATGGTCGAAACCGCTGCACAAAAAATGTGGGTGTACTTATTGCCGGGGAACTATACACTTCAAGAGGGTGAAGACGGTCCACTTTGATATATGTACTTTACCACACTTGTTTGTTTTTTTTTTGAGTCTCACTCTGTCATCCAGCCTGGAGAGCAGTGGCACGGTCATGGCTCACTGCAGTCTCGAACTCCTGGGTTCAGGTGGTCCTCCTGCCTCAGCCTTCCAAGTAGCTGGGACTAAAAGCATGCGCCACCATGCCCAGTTAATTTTTTGTAGAGACGAGGTCCTGGCTGTGTTGCCCAGGCTGAACTCCTTGGCTCAAGCGATCCTCCTGCCTCAGCCTCCCAAAGCACTGGGATTGCAGGTGTGAGCCAGTGCGCCTGGCAGTTTTACCACAATGAGAAAAGAAAAAAATAGCAGCCACAACTATAGCAGCCGTCACAGACAGGTTCCCTGGGAAGGAGGCTAGCGGTTCATTAGACGGCGCCCTCGCAGCCCGTCCCTGTGCGGGGAGGCCCAGGAGCAGGCCGGTGGAGGGAGGGGCCGGCTGGCTGCCGTGGCGCCTCAGAGGAAACTCGGCCGTTTTACAGGGTGTCTGACGGCGGGACCGCTCCTTCCTGCTGTCCCAACTTGGGGGCGACAGGACGGGCCTTGGCAGCCCTGCGTGGATCATAACTGGACTTTCCCTGCCTTGCCGGGTATGCGGCTTTCTTCTGCTCAGGAGGCTGACAGCCGAGGGAGGTCAGCCATCTGAGGAAAGGGCTGCAGTGTCCCAGGGCAGGGCACCCACGAGGCCTCTAATACCCACCTTTGTTTAATCTTCGCTGTGATCTTCATGGCCTCTCTGGGGAAGGCAGTATTATCCTTGTTTTGTCCAGAGGGCCCCAGCGGGCAAGTCGCTTGCCTAAAGTCACGTAGCTGGTAGGTGGCTGAGCCGGTCTGAGCCCTGCTTCTCGTCTCCGAGCCAGGGCTCTGCGCAGGTGTGCCGCCCTTGGGTGTGGGCAAGGAGGGTCCCGCCTGACCCTGGGTTTCAGAGGGGCTGGCTCTGCCCCTCAATGCACACCACTTCCTAGAGGACAGAGAGTCAGGCGGGTGGTCCAGAGCCCACACTGGGGACCTGGGATCCCCTGGGAGTTTCTGGGACCTGAGTCACCTCTTCACTGGGTCCTTCCTCTCACGGGCCTGGTGACATATGCAGTCTTTCCATGACTCCTATAAAAAAGGCAAAGTCTTAGTATAGGATACAAGGCTCCCAGCGATTCAGAAAACCAGCACTGGTGACTGCATTCTGGGTTCAAATCTCAGCTCCCAGCCGGGCATGGTGGTTCACACCTATAATTCCAGCACTTTGGGAGGCCGAGGGGGGAGAATTGCTTGAGTCCAGGAGTTCAAGACCAACCTGGGCAACATGATGAGACCTTGTCTCCACAAATAATCAGCTGAGTGTGGTGGCGCCTGCCTCTAGTCCCAGTTCGTTGGGAGGCTGAGGTGGGAGGATTGCTTGAGCCCAGGAATTGGAGGCTGCAATGAGTTATGATCAGGTCACTGCACTCCAGTCTGGGTGACAGAGCGAGGCCCTGTCTCAAAAAAAAAAAAAAAAAAAATCCCAACTCCCCTTTTTAGCTGCTACATAACTCTGCATAATTTTAACCTCTTAGCCTTCATTTCCTCCACCATAAAATGAGATCGAATAAGCCAGTGGTGTGTGGGGAAGAAGCTGACATGGGAATTATCCCCAAAGGGATGCCAATGTATCAAGGTCTTGGAGACAGCAGGCTGTCTCTGCAGCCTCATGGGTGGTATCCTCCTGTGCCCCCAGGGAATCTTCTGCTCTTCCCGACACAGCCTGGTCCCTGGCTGTCCCCAGCCTAGACTCTAAGCTGTGAGGCTCAAGGACGGCTTTGCCTTGCTCTCTTGGGGACCCTGGGACCCTGGGACCAGCAGTCTGCCCTGCTGAGGGAAGAAGCAGGGACAGGCAGGGCTGCCTGTGTGGTGTGGAAGGGCGAGGCTTTCTAGGAGGGAGGGAGGAGCAGGCTCGGGAAGCCGGTGCTCACAGCCTCCGCTGGTGAGGCTGCCCGCCTGGCCGTACTTTGTCACACCCAGTGCAACCTGTTGCGTGGCCCAGAGGTCCTCGTGGCCGATGTCTGATTGGGTCGTGCCGCCTGGCCTGGTTGACCCTGGCCTGGTTGACTCACAGGAGCCCCGTTGCCGGGCGAGGACCTGAGACCCAGGAAGGGGAGGCTGAATGTTTGTGGCTACCAGGCTCCTTCACTTCCAGAGGTCGTCTTCCCGGGCAGGGCGTGCCCATCACAGTGGTTTCACAGCCTTCTGAGCCTCCGGATGGCCTGGGCAGCCGAGAACACCAATTCCCACCCTCCAAGGGCTCCGTTCCACTCTGTGGAAGGGCGTTTGGAGAATCTGTGATGAGGACCAAACCCCATGGGGATGAGGACCTATTGGGTGTTGAAGAACCGCTGTTTAGAGGGGATGCATAGAAATTAACGTAAATTTTTATTCTTTCCCTCTGTTTCCTAATTTCCTCCAAAATTTGAAGCATTATATAAATTCTTTTCCTTTTTTTCTTTCTCCTTTTTTCTTTCTTCCTTCCTTCCATCCATCCTTCCTTCCTTTCTTTTTTTTTGAGTCAGAGTCTCACTCTGTCCCCCAGGCTGGAGTGCAGTGGCACGATCACTGCCACCACAGCACTGACCTACTGGACTGAAGCGATCCTTCTGCCACAGCCTCCCAAGTGGCTGGGACTACAGGCTCATGCCACCATACCCGGCTAAATTTTTAATCTGTTGTAGAGATGAGGTCTTGCCATGTTGCCCAGTCTGGTCTCAAACTCTTGGGCTCAGGCAGTCCTCTTGCCTCAGCCTCCCAAAATGCTGGGATTACAGGTATGAGCCACCGCACCTGGCTGGCATTATAGAAATTTAAGAGACCAGTGAGTGGGGTCATTCAAGTTGTGTCAAACAATGTTCACGTGAAGGGTCGTTAGTACAAAAATTGGTCAAACTGGTTGTTGGTGTGGCATTAACTAAACAATGACTGGTTTGTCATTTTCATGATTCCTGACAATAACAGAGACCTGTGCAGAGTCATCAGGAAGCGGCTCCTCCACCCCGCCCCCTACCCCCATACTGCACATGCGATCCCATGGGAACATTAGGAAAGTATGAGAAAGGGGCTCAGTAGGACTCTGTGAGGGGCGGACCCCAGTCGCACAGCTTGCATGAGACCTGTGGCCATGGTTTCAAGACTCCTCCTGGACACCAGCTTCACGGCGTCCTCAGGGAGAGCCTGTGACAGAGACAGGGATTTTTGTCCCTGTTTTATTGATGGAAAAGGATAAAAAAGCTGAGGTCCAGAGAGGAGAATGGATTAGGCAAAACCAGAGGGGGGGGGCGGGTCTCTGTCTACAGATGTTGTAACCCCACCTTGACCTGTCAAACCGGAGTCTCCATCCATGGATGCTGGCACCACCTTGACCTGTCAACCCTCAGCCATCACAGTTCTCTGCACAGGTGGGGGCTGGGGGAATCACACCCATGTGACCCAATGTAAACCACTGAGGGACAAGGGTAGATCCAGGATGGACAGACCCCATCCCCAGAAGCAGAGCCGTGGGCTACTGTTGTCATATTCTGGAAGGCTACTGGCTTCTTGGAGAGTCACAGACTTTCAGGCTGGGCAGGGTCATGAGGGCCCGCCTTGTTCAGCCTCCTCAATTTTTGGAGAAGAAACAGATCTAGAGATCTGGGGTGACACCCCTGAGTCCCTACTGCCCTAGTGAGACTGGCATGCAGGTCACTTGGCCCTGGTCCTGAGTAACCCCAGAATACCAGTGACCTGGTCCCTGAATAAAGCTCAGGGCCCACTGGTTGTGCTGGGCAGGGAGCAGGGCACACGCTTTCCAAGAAGGCAGGATCGGGCTAGATGCTCTCAGGACCCGACATGGCCTTCCTCGCATCCCAAACCACAATCTGGCAACACCCCCCTTCGCTGACAAACGCCAGAAGGTTCTGCCACTCCCTTGACTACCCCCCCAGTCTCCCTCCACGCACGCTGGCCACCTGCCAGCGTAAACAGGGTATATCCACTTTTATTGCTCTGATCTTGCAAATCAGTTTCTCGTAACATTCTGGTTGCTCCCATCCCCAGCATTTTCATGGTTCTATCGGCATGTTTCTGGAATGGGATGCTTTGCTGCACACCACCACCTGCCCAGGGGAGCGGCAGCCAGCAAGGCCCCAGGCAGGGCAGGAGTGTTTTTCCAGCGCCCACGCTGGGTTGTCGGATGCACCAGGATCTCTTTCCGGGCAAGGGGATTGGCTCTCCTCTCCCAGGCAGGAAAGACCACATTCCAGGTTTTCCCAGATCTTTGCCACCTGGCAAAGGAGACAGCTGGGAAGGCAGCCTTTTGTCTTCTTCTTTCTTCCAGGACCTTAGCATAAACGCTTTTCTTCCTCTCGGAGAAGCTGAGAGCGTCTCTCACCCCCGATTGCCAAGGCCTTAGGTCGCGCTCACAGCAGATTGGCCAGCTGTTGGATTAGGAGTGGCCACAGCAGGGAAGACTGCAAGTTGAGCACCCACTGTATTCCAGGCATTTTCAAATACACGCTTGCACTATAAACTTGGGTTATTATTATTCTCATTTCAGGTGAGGAAGCTGAGGCTTGGGGCCTTAGTTAAATTTACTCCCAATTATGTAACTAGTAAGTGGAAATAAAACAAAATCTAGCCTGTGTGGTTCTAAGCTTCACTGGGCCTTGTTTAAAGCTCTGCCTTGAGAGAGAGAGAGAGAGAGAGAGAGAGAAACCTCTCTGACCTTCTTTAAATTTTTTTTGTACTTAAAAAATTTTTGATCATAATTTTGTCATACTGAAGCATATGCCTCCCCAAAAGCCCTGGCATTCTTCCTGTCTTTCTTTCTTTTTTTTTTTTTTTTGAGTTGGAGTCTCACTGTCGCCCAGACTGGAGTGCAGGGGCCGCTCCCGGCCACCGCAGCCTCGACCTGCTGGGCTCCGGCGATCCTTCCACCTCAGCCTTCCGGGTAGCTGGAACTATAGGCGTGTGCTACCACGCCCGCCTCATTGAGGTCTCGCCAAGTGGCCGAGGCAGGTCTCGAACCGCCGAGGCAGGTCTCGAACCGAACCGCGGGCTCAGGCAATCCACTCACCTCAGCCTCCAAAGGCGCGGGATTACAGGCTGAGCCAGCGAGGCCAGCTCTGCATTTCTTTTTCTTAAGTGCCAGAGCTTTCTAATGTAAATAGATCCAGGCATTCTCTGCTCTTTTGACTCTGCAGACTTACTTATTAACCTTTAACCACAACTGAAACCCGAGCAACAAATAGCCTTTCCTTGGGGGAAGGAGGGGAGAGGATGCTTGGAACTGGGAGAGGGAAGTGGGCAGAGTAATGTGGGGAATTATACAGTGTAACAATGGAGGTTAGAACTGGTTGCATGTGATGGAAAGTCAGATTCCAGTGACTCGAGTGAGAAACCCAGAGGCAGTCCAGGGCCGGGATTGGTATCTGTGCTCCTTCGGTCTTTTGCCTTTAGTACTGGATTTCATTGTGGTTATAGAATGATGTCTGCCGCTCCAGCCATCGTGCGTGTCCCAGACATCTGAAAGGAGAAAGGAGCAAAAGAGAAAGGGGTTTTTAGCAATCTTTAAAGAGCTTTCCTGGAAGCCCTTACAAACGACACCTGCTTGGTGGCTCGTGCCTATAATCTCAGCACTTTGGGAGGTCAAGACAGGAGGCTCACACGAGGCCAGGTGTTTGAGACTAGCCTGGGCAACGTAGTGAGACCTTGTCTCTACAAAAATAAAAAAAACTAGCCAGGCGTGGGGGCACGTGCCTGTAGTCCCAGCTACTCAGGAGGCTGAGGTGGAAGGGTCACCTGAGCCCAGGAGGTCGAGACTGCAGTGAGCCGTGATCATGCCTCTGTACTTCAGCCTGGCCAACGGAGTGAGACCCTGACTCAAAAAAGAAAGAATAGAATCATAGAAATGTAACATTTGGAGTCTAACTTCTGTGTATGACTAGATCATTCCTTTTCATTGCTGAATAGTAACCCATGGTATGAATGCACCATTTTGTTGTATTTAATCATTTGCCCTTTGAAGGACCTCTGGGTCTTTTCAGTCTTTGGCATAAAAGCTGCTATGAACACTTGTGTGTGGGTTTTTATGTGGACCTAAATTTCCATTCTTCTGGGATAAATACCCAGGAGTGCAATGGCTCTGTCATATGGCCTGTATTATATTATGGCCACGTTGGGGGAAAAAAAGCATAAGGATTCTGGAATGTTAACTTCTTACACTTTTTAAAGTATATTTTTATATTTGTTGTTCTCATGTTTGTTGGTGTGTTAATGTGGGTAGGTAAGGTTATGCTGTGGTGACAAGTGTCCCCCAAATTTCAGCGGCTTAGTCCAACACATTTATTTCTCATTGACACAAGGTTGTGGTTGGCCCAGGCAACCATCAGGGGCTGCTACTCTCTCAGAGGGGGTGACTCTGGGATCCAAGCTGCCTTAGTATTGAGGCTTTGCTGTCCTAACTGCCTCAGTCTAGCAGGGACATGTGTCTGTTCGCATTTATTTGGCAAGAACTGCTCATACAGCCCCATCTGTCTGCAAGGGACGGGGAAGTCTATAGAGGACGAAAGGATGGGATAGGAGGTGTCATAGCCTCTGCCACATAGTACACGGAAAACATCGTGTTTGATGTTTATAGGTTACTATCATAACATCGTTTTAGGATAGTACAGCTCGAAATGTAACATAATCCCTCTCCTACTTCTTACAACTTCAAAAAAAATTTTAGAATGATTTCCAGCATAGAAAAAAAATCTGGTCTTTTTTTTTTTTTTTTTGAGCTGGAGTCTCACTCCGTCACCTAGGCTGGAGTGCAGAGGCATGCTCACGGCCACCCCAGC
>NW_007199693.1:125039-137574 GCF_000164805.1 Carlito syrichta | reverse complement strand
CGTCAATCAGCTGGGCTCCGGCCGTCCTTCCACCTCAGTCTTCCAAGTAGCCAGAGCTACAGGTGTGCACTACCATGCCTGGATTACTTATTTATTTATTTATTTATTTATTTATTGTAGAGACGAGGTCTCACCCAAGTTGCCCGGGCTGGTCTCGAACCCGTGGGCTCAGGCAATCCATTCGCCTCGGCCTCCCAAAGTGCCTTTTGTGAAGTAAAACCTCTGTTACTTGCCTGGAAAATTCACTGATGTGAGAGGCCTTGTTCTCTAACCACGTGAGGTTGATGAGGCCTCACTGTCAGAATGGCTTTGTTGCTAAGACAAAAGGACCCAGGTGAAGCCATTTGGACCACACAGCTTTACTTCCTGGGCCAGTGTTAAGCTCCTGCCAACCTCACCCTAATATCTTCCAGCCAGTTTTCACACTTTCTTTCCGATGATGAGTGTTCTTCCAAACTTGCTTTATGTTTTTGTTTTGGTTTTAAGTACATGAAGTAGAATCCAAAGACAAACAAACAAAAATTCCAAGCCTGCAATAAATATGTCCCAGGCAACATTCTGCCAACGCCATCCCCTGAAAGGCAGGAAATGCCAGGGGACCCTTGCCTGTGCTGTTCCTTCTACCGAAAATTCTGTTTTGTCTTTGCCAAATACTACTCATCTTTCAGGTTTGCTGTGTGGGGATGCCTTGAAGCAAAAGTAGTCGACCTACAGTTGGGTCGATCTTTCCCTGGGGTCATGAAACAGAAAGGCCCACCAGAAGATGTTTATTGAATACATTTGAGCCATCAGCAGGAAGCAAAGGGAAAAGGGTGGGGCAGGTTGACACATTCAGGACAGCACTGTGTGGCCAGAATCCTGGGTTGTACACTGCACGTTTGTCCTGTCTCTCTCGCTGATGCATGAACCCTTGCCACAGATGATGGGGCCGTGAGGACCAGAACTGAGGCTGAGCAATCAGTCCCTGCAGAGGCCATTGATCTGCCAGAGAGCAGAGGTGAGAGCGCTGGGCCCTGCTGTCCAGGTCCAGCTTCTCCGTGCCTCTGCTGGTGGGTTTTCTCCGTGTCCATCTGTCTGGCAAGCTCCCTTATTTGTTCTCAGTTCTAGTCCTAACAATTCCAACGCTCAAACAATTTGAATAGAAATTGTTGCCTAATTTTGTGAGGGGGGAAAAAACTCAAGAGAATGAATGATTGCAATTCTTCCTTTGATTTCCCCTCCCCCCACACAGAACTGTCTAAAATTCCTGCTCGAGTGTCCAGCGTGCATAGGATGTTCCTATGTATACTTTTATCACTGAGGCCAACAAAACTGTCTTACTGTTTGATCAGGCCTTGGTGGGAATCCCAAGAGCTGGTGGACACCTGGAAACGTGTGGGTGAGTATAGTTTGCACGGACAAGCTTAGCCAGGGTTTTCTTGTTCACGTGTGTAATCGATATACGGCATACCTGAAACTCACGAAACACCGTATTAAGCCTGACAAGGTGTCAACAAAGCAGGTATTTTCCAATTGTTCTTTCCTGCTGTGAACTTGGGGCTTGTGTGCCCGGACCCGCGGCTGTGCCCCCTCAGCTACTCTGGCCTCCGAGGCCCCCAGCTCCTGGGGTGGGCGCCGTTGCCTGCTCTTGTGGCAAAGGGGACCCAGCCTCGGGGCTGCAGGCAGGAGGGTGGGGCCCTCCCAAGAACTCATCTTATCAGGAGGATACAGAGTCCTGAAATCCCCCCACCCCCGGAGTTTGTATTTCCTTTTGGAGCTCTGAGCATCTTTTGATCTTGAAATGAATCCACTTTCTTCTCTCTCTTCCTACTTCCCCCATGCCTTTCCCCTCCTGTCTCAACCAGCCTAGGGAAATAGACTCCTAAGTGGGAGATAAGTTCCTGCAAATAACAGCCACTTTAACTCTTTCTTTGCGGAAAAGCTCGGCTGAGCTGCAACTAACTAGAGCATCCCGTATACATCAAGCAGGTCGAGTGCCTACAAATGGGAGTTCTTTTAACTGCCTACATTTTATGACCGTTTTTAGAAATGGGGTCTCCCTATGTTGCCCAGGCTAGACTCCAGCTCCTAGGCTCAAGTGATCCTCCCACCTCAGCCTCCTGAGTAGCTGGGATTACAGGCGTGAGCCGTCGTGCCCAGCTTTTACCTACATGTTTTGTTGCCAAGTTTATTCCTCCACCTAGAGCCACAAGAGACTTAAAGAAATCCTCTGGCCCCTACATAACATCACACAAAGTAGGCACTCATTACGTTTTTTGACTAGTTGACTGAATGTTGGTGTGCTAGGTAAATACTGAAGAGATCGCATGCTCTCTTCTGGGGGAAGAGGGCCCTGGCACTCTGGATTCTGTGGCCCAGCTTGGAAGGCTGGGGACCCTGAAGCAGATACCCGCAACTGTGCGGGGGAAGGGAGCCTCGTTTGGCATTGACCTTGGGACCAGAAACCTGGCCAGGAAGACTCCGCGCTCTTCTTGTCTGATCCGCGGCTTGTCTCTCTCCCTCAGATGCTTGTTGCAAGAACCTCCGGAGGCAGGTCCTGAGGCCGGGCCAGGGCTGGGAGCTGGGTCAGAGAGTCGTGTGGACTGGCTGATCCTCATCCAGGTCACTCCAGCTCCATCCAGCCTGCCAGCAGCCCCCCGGGGCATCCGAGCCCAGGCAGCCCCCGTGCCTGCCGGCCGGGAGTCAGTTCTGACCTGCCGCGGGCATGAGTCCCGGCTCGGAATGACCTGATCCCAGCTCAGAGCACTTCTGATTGCTTGACCGCTGACCTCCTGCAGCTGGACTATCAGATGTGGCGCTGGGGAATAGGCTTGTTTATAATGCCAGGGACAAAGGGAGGAAGCGGAGAGCAGTTATAACAACGGTCTTTCCTGTGGGCCCGCGCCTTTCATCCAAGGAGGCTGTCACAGAGTGGGCTTCTCTCGGCCAGGCTGGGCCTGGGACACCGCTCGTGGGGGAAAGGGAAGGAGGAAGGGTATCCACACGCAGGAAGGGCTCAGCCAGTCCCCGCCACAAACTCACGGGAGGTGACCTCTCGTTTTACAGAGAACGGCGACCGACTCCCAGAGGTTGATTGGCTTCTCCAAGGTCACACAGCTGCCAAGGGCTAGCCCTGGGATGCTGAGGGAGTCTGGCTGCCTCCAGACCCGCTCCTGTTCCCTTTGCCTCCTGCCAACATCTCCATGCTGGCCAGAGCAAGGCTCGCCGGCCCCAGATGTCCCCAGCCCCTCCTTCAAGGCTGAGCCGTCGGGGGTCCCGGAGCCCTTGTTATAGGTTCGAAACATGTGAGCAAAGGCAGGACCCCTCAGCATCACTGAGTTCAGATAACTCATTGTATAGAGGGGGAGCCTGGGGCCCAAAGAGAAATAACTCATCCACCCCCAAACAGCATGGAAGGACCTTACCAAAGGCTGGTCGTCAACAGAGTAGGTGAATAAATGATAGACTTCAACGCGTGTCCCAGCCCTATCTCCCGACCTCTTAGCGTACTCTAGCTGCTCAGGCCTGTGCTAGCTCTTTTGGGGGACGTCTGTGTCCGCAGGCCAATGTCAAGGCCTCATCTCGGGGGGACTTCTAGCGTCTGCTGGCTCTAGCGTTCCGCCCAGTGGCTTCCGGCGGAGTCCTGCCTATGTGTGCTTTTTAAGTCCCTCATGTATCTTGAAGTAGTTCCAGACTACTGAAAACTTGCAAGCACAACGCCAAGAACACAACGCCATGTGCTCTGCCATTTTCACCAGGGTCTGCCACTCTTAGCACTGCTCCCCTGGAGCCCACAGTTCCATGCTGGGAGAGAAGGGGAGAGAAGAACAGAGAAGCCTGCCTGGAGGCTCTTGGCGTGTGTGGATCAGAGGCTTTTCCCTTTCTTTAAGTCCCAGTGACCTGGGAACTTAAATGATCAAGAACTTCTCCGTCCCGAGAAGTTACCCACTCCTCTTTCTTGTCAATCTCCTGGACTTGGGTATTTAGTGGGGATTTGTGGAATGAAGGAATGAATCGGTCTCCTGGGATAACACGAGTTCCTTTGGCTGTGTTCCCTTGGGACACCCAAGAGGGGACAGAGAATCATCGAAGCATCAGCTCTCGGGTGAATTGGTAGTGACCAGGCACGGGAGGGTGGAGAAGACCGGGGATTAACTTGTGGAGCATTTTGGGGGTGCCCAGAAGGATCTCTTTTTGGAGGAGGTGGCAGAATCGCGGGCAACTGAAGTCGACGGGTCACTTGGAGGGCACCTGGGTCTCCATTTCTTCCCTCACTTTCAGATGGGAGACCAGGTCCCGGGGAGCTGAAGTGGCATCCTCAGGGACAGACGTTGGTCGGCGGCAGAATCTGGTAAAGACTGATCATCTGAGTCCCAAGCCTTTGCTTGTTTCTCCCCGCTGTAGAGTTGCATCCACTTATGCTTATCAGCCCATGCTAACGTAGCAGACTGAGGAAAAAAACCGCCAACACACTCTACACTCCCACAAGCTGCATTGCAGGGAAGAGGTGACTAAGAAGGCGGCATCCTAGGGTCTTGGCCGATGCACTCTGGGGGAGATGGACCTCTGATTCCTGGGGAAGGGAGTCTCCTGGAGACTGGAGAGACCACGACTCTTGGTGTCCCTTGAGGAGAGGACGTCCCAGTAGGGACCATGTGGGCTCGCAGCAGGTGAAAACGCCAGAGGGCCTGGAGGTGGCTTTGCTTTCCACGGGTGGTCTGGGCACCCCCCTTCTGGTGGGCTCTGTATGGGGATCCGGCAATGCTGGCAGTGGCAGAAACTGCAGCAACTTTCACCATGCTTGTGGACTCCCTTCCTAGGGACGTCCTCGGCCCCCGGATGGCCTCCTGATCCCACAAGAGCCTGGGGAACCGCTCTCTCCCGTTGGCCACCCTACCCCACCCATAGCCTCCTGCGGGTCCCGTAGACGCCACCCCGGCAATGTTGGTGACGCCAGGCGTGGCCCCTGGACAGGCATGGAGATTCAGTTCTGCCCCCACAGAGACACCAGGCCCAATCCCACCTTCTGCGTTCTTTGAGCGGGTTGCTCAGAGTCCCAGGAGGTCCGTGCATAGGCTCATGGAGGCCAAGGTGCGGATGGAGATGTGGCTGTCCTGCAGGGTGCAGCTCATCCCAGAGTTCCTGTGCGGCGGCGTCTTGTGGCTCTTTTCCACAGCCATGGCGACGGCTCCTTCTCAGATCCCGGGAAAGTATGCCTCCTCAGCTGCTTGCAGAACAGAAGGTAGACACGGGGTTGCGCTCATGCAGGAGGTGAGTGAGTGGGGTGGGAGCCTGGGGACGTCTCCCCGCCAGCAGGTGCTGGGTGGCATGAGCACTACACCCGTTTCACGCTCCCAGCACTTCCACTCCTATTCAGACAGCTGTGGTGTGGTCCAGCCTGACCCTTGGGGCCCTGCCTGCTTTGCTCTGAAAGCTGAGGCTGCCTTAGGCCTGCAGCTGGGTAGCTGGGTGAACTTGGGCGCCTAGTCAGACCCTCAGCTCCTCTTCTCCTCAGGCAGAGAGAAAGGGCAAGCATCAGTCCCATGTTTGTGTTTTTTTTTTTTGCATCAGGGGGGTCTCGCTTTGTCACCCAGGCTGGAGTGCAGTGGCACAATCCCGGCTCATGGAAGCCTCAACCTCCTAAGCTCAGGCGGTCCTCCCGCCTCAGCCTCCCAAGCTGCTGGGATCACAGGTGTGAGCCACCGTGCCCGGCCTTCCTCTTTGTGCCGTTTCCTTCCTCAACTGGATCTGTCCCCCCCCGGCTCCCTCCCCGGCTGCTGCCCCCGTGTGAAGCACGTTGACAAAATGGCAAAAACATTCTCAAGGAAGTGAGCGGTTCTGCTCAAGGGGCCCCCGCAAGTGTCAGAGAAAGCAGGTCCGGGAGTCTCGCATTCCGCGTCCATGGAAGGATTCCAGATCTGCTCTGAGCCTGGTTCCCCTTCCTGTTTTGAAGCCACAGTCGCCCTGGCGGTGTCTTTCCACGACGCAGGACCCTGAAGGGCCCAAGGTCCTGGGTTTCCGTCTCATCGGGAGCAGGCCGCTGGTCTTCGCCTCCAGCCAGCCCCCTGCACTGGCTGAGGCCGCGCTGGTGTGTGCCCGTGTGTGCCGTCGGCGAGGCCGCTCCAGCCCTGCTGCGGCCGTCTAGGAAGTGGAGGCCGGAGGACAGGGACAGGCCCTGGAACTGGGCCCAGCCTCGTCACGCTCCTTTGTTCAGCGGGGTTTCCCAGCGTCCTCTCCTCTAGGTCGTTGCAGGAACAGCTGCGATAACATTTATGCACGTATGTAGCCACTTTGTCAATGGAAAAGAGCTTCACATGCATCGTTGTGTATTTTATGTATTTATGTATTTGCTTTGAGTCCGAGTCTCACTCTGCCACCCTGACTGGAGTGCAGTGGCACACTCACGGCCATGACAGCCTCGACCTGCTGGGTTTGGGCAATCCTTCCCCCTCAGCCTTCCAAGTAGCTGAAACTACAGGCGCGCACTACCACACCCGGCTCACTTTTTTTTTTTTTAATTTTAGAGATGAGGTCTTGCCAAGTTATTCAGGCTGTTCTCAAACCCGTGAGCTCAGGCAATCTGTTCACCTCGGCCTCCCAAAGTGCTGGGATGACAGGCTGGAACCACCATGCCCGGCTGTCATCATGTACCTTAAAGAAATGTTCCTCCGTGTGTGTGTGTGTGTGTGTGTGTGTGTGTGTGTGTGTGTGTGTGTGTGTGTCTCCTTACAAACCTTAGTGGTAGGGAGACTTCATGTCATAAGGCTTAGTGTGCAGTTGCCATGCAATTGGGTCCCATGTTTCAGTGCCGTGGGTTTTAACACTGGCTGAGAATCACGTGGGGAGCTTTAAAAAATTTTTTTTTAATTGAAGTACTAAAAACTTACTTGGGCCTAGTGTGGTGGCTCATGCCTGTAATTCTAGCCCTCTGGGAGGCTGAGGCAGGAGGCTTGCTTGAGTCTGGGAGCTCAAAACCAACCTAGCAACACAGTGAGGCCTCATCTCTACCGAAAATTTAAACATTAGTCAAGTATGCCACATGCCTGTAGTCCCAGTCACTCAAAAAATAAAAACTGCTTGGCATTTTTTTCCCAAGAAGTGAACTTGGAGGCCACATCACGGACGGGTCCCTGAGTCCAGCGATGGAGAGAGAGGCACCCATGGCCATCTAGTGAAGCAGCACCCAGCTGCCTGCCTGGGGGTCCAGCGCTCCTTTCTCTGATCCCTGCGGCCCTGCAGACTGGGCTTTCTCCTCCCGGAGAAGAGAAAGAGAAAGCAAAACCCTCCAGTGCCCAGAATTTTCCTTGACGTTGTCCCTCCATCGGGTCTTTCCAGCTTTCAAGCTGTGTAGCTCTTTCTCTTTCCTCCACTTGAATGCCAGGGGTGGCTCAGAGTGGGAACTTTCTGTGCAGGTGGGAGGTTGCTGGAACTAAATTCTCCCAGCTTCCTGCACAGGCGGGATGGTGCTGGAACTAAGTTCTCCTGGTTCTCTGCACAAGTGGGACAGTGTTGGAACCAAGTTCTCCCAGCTTCCTGCACAGCCAGGATGGTGCTGGAACTAAGTACTCCCAGCTCCCTGTGCAAGTGGAATGGTGCTAGAACTAAGATTCCTTGGCTTCCTGGACAAGGAGGATAGTGCTGGAACTAAGTTATCCTGGTTCTCTGCACAAGTGGGACAGTGTTGGAGCTAAGTTCTTCCAGCTTCCTGCACAGGTGAGATGGTGCTGGAACTAAGTTCTCCCAGCTCCCTGTGTAAGTGGGATGGTGCTAGAACTAAGTTTCTCTGGCTTCCTGGACAAGCAGGATGGTGCTGGAACTAAGTTCTCCCAGCTTCCTGAACAGGGGGGGGAGTGCTGGAACTAAGTTCTCCCAGCTTCCTGTAAAGGTGGGATGGTACTAGAACTAAGCTCTGCCGGGGTTAACTCAGTCAGTTCCTTTTTCCCTCCCCAGCCTCCTGCCTGGGACGTGGGTGGTCTGACAGAGGGAAGAAAGGCACAGAGATGGGGACGGCAGGAGGGGTCTGGTCCCCTTTTCCTCTCCACTCCCAGCCGGGGTCCAGTAGGGAACGTGGGGGCACACCTGCTTCAGGTAGGAACTGCTCTCAGGGCCGAGGGCTTTTGCCCAGCCAAGCCCCATGACTGAGTTCTAAAGGGGCCCCCACCAGCCTGACTCCCGTCGGGGCAAGGCCTCGTCCATGTGAAGGCAGAATAGATTGGAAGAGGCCCTGACGCTGGCTTTTGTGAGTCACCTCAGTGTCCCTGCGGTGTGGACAGGACCATGCAGGAGTGGAGGGTAGGTGGTCCTGGTGAGCACAGAGACCTGGAAGACCACTGATGCCAGGCTGAACGGGATCCTAGTCAGACCGCAGGACCCACAGCAGCCATCTTGTGACCATGAGGAGTCTTAAGGAGGGAATTTACCATAAAGACAGCAGGGCAGAAAGACAGGAGAAGATGGGGACATGGTGCCCCCACACCAGCTTGGGAATATCTTTCTTGACTTCCACGTGAGAAGAAAACACACCTCTGCCTGCTTTAAGTCATTTGGTGGTAGGACCTCTAATGCCAGCAGCCAAGTGCAATTTCTTTTTTTTTTTTTTGAGTGGGAGTCTCACTCTGTCACCCAGGCTGGAGTGCAGTGGCACACACTCACGGCCACCGCCGTCTCGACCTGCTGGGCTCCAGCGATCCTTCCCGCCTCAGCCTTCCAAGTAGCCAGAACCACAGGCGCACGCCACCATGCCCAGCTAATTTTTGATTGATTGTAGAGATGAGGTCTCGCCGAGTTGCCCGGGCGGGTCTTAAACCCACGGGCTCAGGCCATCCACCGCCTTCAGCCTCCCAAAGTGCTGGGATGACAGGCCAAGCCACCGAGCCTGGCCCCAAATTCTATTTCTGATCCAGCAGCCCAAGCCCCACCTTGGGACCACTCCAATCGTTAGAAGTTGTTATGTCGAGCCGAGATCTGCCTCAGTGTCCTCGGAGAGTCCCGGCCGTCCCAACTCCCAGTTGTGTCCTCCAGGGCCGCTCCAAGGAAATATAGTTCCTTTCCCTCTCCAGCTTCCCTCTAGTTCCTTCCTGTTCGCTTTTTCATCTTGACGTTCTCTGCTTCATCCGCCTGCGATGGGCTGTTTGTTGGACCCCAGTGCCCCCTCTTTGCTTTCTCGGCTGCCAGGGCCCCGGCCAGCCCAAGGGTCCTGCACTCCCCGGACCCTGCAGTCACATCCAGCCCCGGCAGCTGTTGGGTCTCCTTGTCCCTCGGCGGTTCCCGTATTTTCTTCACATGCGTGCTCTGCAGTCCAGCAAGAGAGCTTTATTATTTATTCTTTCCTGGCTGTCCTTCTCCCCCAGCTCTTACCCCTGCGCAGTTCCCCGGGCATCCCTTGTCCTGGGGGAAGCATTTGTCAGTCACTTAGGGTGTGCCAAGCGCCAGGGCCAGCCCCACTTCCTGCCTCCAAGGAGCTCAGACGAGCCTGCACCCCACCTCTGCACCGTGAGCCCTGCAAATCCAGGCCATCTCATTAACCTAGTTCCCTTGCTGATAAGTTGTCTAGAGAATATTAGCCGGGTGCGGGGGGAGGGGAGACAGGAAGATACTCTAGAACTGGTTTTTGTTTTTGTTTGTTTGTTTGTTTGTTTGTTTACAGTTTCCAAGGATTCTACTTCCTGCGTCAGTATCAGGTTTCGTCCAGTCCTAAGTTCTTTCCCTGAGTTGTCATGGATGTGTCCTTCCTTTTTTTTTTTTTTTTTTTTTTTTACCAGAAGGAGCATGAACCATCCTTGGGAAACGTTTCCCAGTGACCGCCGCCGGTGGAGCACTGTTTGTGAGTCGATACTCACAAACACGATTCTTTTCTTCTAAGTCACACCTTCAGGGGCCCATGGCCAGCCCAGAGCTCCACTGTGGTTCTGTCACCCCTCCCCTCTTCGATGTCGCCAACTCCAAGGATTGGATCGAAGGTTCCTAACCCAGGCTTCATAGCTCTCTGGTGGGGGGCATCTGTGGGCGAGTCTCAGAAGTCCACACCCCCGAAACTGTATGCCGTTGTTTTGTGTGTCATTGCAATGTGCTCATTTTTCAGGAGGGATGTTGGGGTTGTTCCTGGCCATAGTTTCACCATAATTTTGAAAAGGAGAAGGGCATTCCCTAGGCAATTTGAAGAGCAGATGCTTTCAGTAATTCCTCCTGGATTCAAGGGGAATCGTGTGTGTGTGTGTGTTTTGAGTTGGAGTCTCACTCCGTCGTCCAGACTGGAGTGCAGTGGCCACTCCCGGCCACCGCAGCCTCGACCTGCCGGGCTCCGGCGATCCTTCCGCCTCAGCTTTCCGAGTAGCTGGAACTACAGGCACGCGCTACCACACCTGGCTAATTTTTGAATCGTTTACAGCACAGCCTCATCAGCTCTCAGGTCCTCCAAACTCCTAGTGTAACCTCAGCAGCCCTGTGGTTTAGCATCTTTGTTCAGTGGCTAAGGTCATACGAACACAGAGACGTCTAGTGGCTTGCACAAAGATGCCATCTCATTGCTGGTAGAGCCGAGGTGGCTTCCTGAGCCCAGAGACCTGAGCTCAAGCAGCGAGGTCCCTCGTGTGCTGAAGGGTGGGGACCCAGGCACCGAGGTTCTGTCATCTTTCCTGGACTATAAATTCTGTGAGGCACGAGACTGTCTACCAAGCTGTATGTATTCTCCGTGCCCAACTAATGTCTAGCACGCAGCGGGCGATCGATGTTTGCTGCTGGATTGCTTTGTGCCTCTTAATAAAAAGCACTACTCTCTCTAAACCCTCTTTCCCTCTCGTTCCATTATTCTTGCAGGCCTATTCTGCTGACGAGGACGGTGTGACGTATCCCTAAACCTCACAGTTTGGCAATCCGCTTAGGGAAGACTCCCTGCACCAAATTCCCTTTCTTAAAGGGCGACTCATCCTATCCCTTCGTTTTGCATTTTAAAAATGATTTTATTTTACATTTTTATTGTGACAAATAACATACAACATAAAATCGACCACTTCAACCATTTTTAAGTGTAAAGTACATCACATAGTTGTACAGCCATCACCACCCTCCATCTCCAGAACTTTCTTTATCTCTTCAAGGTGAAACTCTGTCCCCGTTAAACACTAACTCCCCGCACCCACATCCCCCTGCCTCTGGCAACCCCCATTCTTTTTTTTTTAACATATTTTTATTTTAAAATTGTGGGGTACAGTTAAGGGTTAGGTATTGTTGATGAGGTGTGCCCCCCGTCCCCAGACAGATATTGACTACCCTTAATCCCACCTCCCTTCCCCTCCCTGCCCCCCCATAGTTTCCCTACATTGTCAATCCTTTTCTTATAGTCTTATGATAGTTGTTCAAAGTCCACTTACGAATGAGAACATGTGATACTCAGATCTTTGTTTCTGTGAGAGATCACTCAGTATTATAAACTCCCATTCCATCCAGGTTGCTGCGAAATTCATGGTTTTGTTCTTTTTTATGGCTGCATAGTATTCCATTGTGTCTATGTACCACATTTTTAAAATCCAGTCCTTTTTTTTTTTTTTTTTTTTTTTTTTTGGAGTGTAGACTAGTGCAGCCTCTGTGGAAATCAGTGTGGCGATTCCTAAAAGCTCTAAAAATCGACCTTCCATATGACCCTGCAACCCCCTACTGGGAATATACCCTGAAGAACTCAAGTCACTCTATCAAAAAGATGCCTGCACACGTATGTTTATTGCAGCATTGTTCACAACAGCAAGAACGTGGCAACCCCCATTCTACTTTCTGTCTCTATGGATTTCTCTTCACCAGGAAGCTCATAGAGATGGAATCACACAGATATCTCTCTTTGTGTCGCTGGCTTCACTTCACATGTCTTCTTGACTCATCTGTGTGGTAGGATGGACCAGAATTGTCTTCCTTTTTAAGGCAGAATAATGCTCCATTGTTTGTATATATCACCTTTTGTTCATCCACTCGTCCATGGATGGACACGTGAGTTGTTTCTACTTTCAACCGTTGTGAATAAAGCCACTATGAACGTGGGTGTACACATATCCCTTTGAGACCCCGCCTTCCATTCTTTTGGGGAGATACCCAACGTGGGATTCCTGGGTCATGTGGCAATGCTATGGTTAAGTTTTGGAGACTCCACCATTCTGTTTTCCATAGCGGCTACATCATTTTACATTGCAACTAGCAGTGTTCCTTTTTCTCCTGGTTTTGTTTTTTATTTATTTTTTTCAGTTGGGAGTCTCACTCTGTTGCCCAGGCTGGAGTGCAGTGGCATGATCAGGGTTCACTGAAATCTCAACCTCCTGAGCTCAGGCAAGCCCTTCACCTCAGCCTCCTGAGTAGCTGAGACTACAGGCGCACGCCACCACGTCTGGCTAATTTCTTGACTTTCTTTCTTTGCTTTTCTTTTTTTTTTGAGTTGGAATCTTACTCTGTCACCCAGACTGGAGTGCAGTGGCTGTTCTCAGCCACTGCAGCCTCGACCTGCTGGGCTCCGGCAATCCTTCCGCCTCAGCCTTCCAAGTAGCTAGAACTATAGGCGTGCGCTACCACACCCGGC
>NW_007199693.1:118950-125019 GCF_000164805.1 Carlito syrichta | reverse complement strand
CTCAGCCTCCCAAAGGCGCGGGATTACAGGCTGAGCCACCGAGCCCGGCTAATTTTTTGACTTCCTGTAGAGGCGAGGTCTTGCTATGTTACCCAGGCTGGTCTCCAACTCCTAGGCTCAAGTGATCCTCCCACCTTGGCCTCCCAAAGCCCCGGGATTACAGGCATGAGCCACCGCACTTGGCCTGGTTTCGCTTTTTACAGTAGCCATTCGAATGGGTGTGAAGTGACATCTCCTTGCAGCTCCTCCTTTTTCTAAGTTCACCCACCTGCTTGGCCTGACCCGTGTCAGGGAGCAGCACACTGGCTCCCCTGTGCTGGCATCACCCGAGATCAGTTGACAACACATGGGGTGAAATGCTTTACCATGGGTGTGTGTAAACCCACGCTTGGTTTTTCCAACATCCTGTCTTTAACACACACCAATTTGGCCTTGCTTTCTTTTCTTTATTTTTGAATGCAGGATGTATTGAGAGAACAGAGAAGCTCCCACCGTGGGAGGGGACCCAAAGGGTGCCCCTGGCCTTGTTTTCAAGTGTTAGTATCTTTGAGCTTGGGCTGTATCTTGTGATTAAAACGGCAAATCTTTGTCTTCGCTTGTCATCATTTTTTCTCTCCTTCCTTCCTTCCGTCTTTCTTTCTCCTTTCCCTTCCTTTTCTCCTTTCCTCCCTCCCTCCCTCCTTCCTTTTTCTGGTCTTTCTCTCTCTCTCACTCTTGCTCTCGCTCCTGCATCCAGAAAATACTGGTGCTCTTACAACGCACAGCAAATTCGATCCACGGGCAGGTGATGCCGGAGAGGGCCTGTGTAGCCGGCAGGGGGGTGGAGGGCCTGCGAAGGACTCGGCTCCCTCTGGGATGCCAGCAGCGCTTGTTCTCCGGAGGCGGCCTGCCCCGGTCATTCTTATCCTGGACACAGTGGCTTCCTACAGCAGTTCTCACGGGGGTCCCTGCGTGATGCTGGGCAGCCCTCCAAGGTCCAGGCCGCAGCCCTGTCTCCCCTGCCTGCTCTCCACGTGGGGCCAGCTCTGGTGTCCTTGCCACCCGCCTGCTCCTCGTCCTGCCTCCGCTCTCTCCTCCTCCTGCTCTTCCTGAGCTCCGCCTCCCCCCTCCCAGCCCCTCCCCCGGCCTCGCCCGCGTCCAGGGCTGTGACAGGGCTGCTTCCTCCCCGGGGCCCACCCCGCCCGAGTCCTCCACGGGGGCTGCCACCTTTTTTGAGCGTTTCCTCTGGCTTCTATTTTTCTCTCCCCCGACCCTTCCTCTGTTTTTCTCTGCTTCGCCCCACTCCCAGCCACACCCAGCTGGAAGGCCTCCGCTTTCTCCCCACTTCCTCCCGAAATCCCCGGCCCACGCTCCCTGTCCAGCCCGCCCCGGCTCCTGGCGCGCACGCCACCTGCGGCCTCAGCTCCTCCCAGCGCTGACCCGCGCTGCAGGGCCTGGGGGTTTGCCAGGACCCGTTCGGCCCCAGGGCGGGGTGCCCCAGCCTCTGCGCTCGCCAAGACCACCCTCCACCGATTCCTGGCCACACCCTCCACCCCGGTCCACGCTCCAGAAGGCCAAACGTCAGGGCTTCCTCCAATCTGTCCAGCCTCAACATACCCAATGAGGCCCTGGCTAGAGTGGGCGGCGGGATGGAGGGTGCCCTTTGGCCTCCACGGTAGGGCTTGGCAGGGCAGAAGCCCTCTGCTCTCGGGGTGTCTCGCGCCTTCTCGAGACCTTTCTCCCCCACATCACCCCTCACTGCTCCCCAGCTTTGCCTCCAGCTGGGAGAGGAGGGGAGAGCTGGGGCCAGACCCCATCTTGCCCTCCTCCTGGCCAGCTCCCCCTTCTCTTGGCCTTTTCTCCCAAGGGTCAGGCCCCTCCCTTCCTTCACATCCGCCACGCACGGGCCTCACGTCCCAGGCGAGCTGTCTTGCAGGAAGAGCTATCCTCTCCCTCCTGGGAGGGGGCGTCCACGGTCGTGGGACCGGCGTGGTTCGTGACACGGTCAGGAGGCACCTGTGGACGCAGGGCACCTCTTGCTGGGCCCAGCCTGGTGTCCACCCAGCCTGTCTTATTGCAAAGTCAGGTCCTCTCCTGCACCTGCTTGGCGAGAGAAGCCGCAGGATCTTGAAAGGAGGAAAAGAATTGGGAAAAGGTGGCACATACGCCTTGATAGGTATCGGCTGGTGGTTCATTCTTCACCAGCTTCCGAAGGCCCGCCTGGCACGCGGGAGAGGGCGGAATGGCCCCTGTCGCCCTTCAGACAGAGTGGGGGCATCTGGAGGGGCCTCGGTTCCCACTCCCAGCAGGTGTCTTGTCGAGTCATGGAAGATGCTCGCTGTGGCTACTCCGGGGGCCCACGGCTTGGTGGGCTCTTCCCATTCTGCGTGGCAGAAACCCCAGCTCAGGCCCACTAAGTGGAGGGGAGAATTGTTGGCTCTTGGACCTGGACAGTCTAGTTTTCCAGTGTGCGCTTGGCGGGCTCTGACACAGGAATGGCAAGTGTCTGGCACCCAGAGTGGCTCCTCGCCACCCCGACTCTGTGGAAGCCAGTCCCGCAAGAACCTTCTCCCACCCTTCTGGCTCCTGTCCCATCTGGTCCAAGTCGGCACTAAGGCCACCACCTGTTTGCCATGCTGGTCCTAACTTCTTCCTTCTCTGGCTAATCCCTAATTGGCCCTCTTGGCGTCGTTGCCAGGAAATGCCACATCACCTCCTCCAGGAAGTCCTCCTTAACTGGCCCTGTCATTCTTCTTTCTCAGCTTTCTGTCACACCCAGGGATATCATATAGGCAATATGTATATATATCGAGGCATCGATTATGGTGTGTAGTATCAATGTGTCTGCTTGTCACACTCGAATGCAAAGGTTTTGAATTGAGTGCTAGGTCTTCTTAATCTTTGTACTTCCAGAACACTAGGTAGAGCCTAATATACAATAGAGGCTCAGAAATTTTAGTTGGATACGTGAATGAGAGACTGCATGAATCACTGAACAAATGAATAACCCAGTGGCGGGGCCGTTTTGGAGATGAAAGAGGAGTAAGCCTCTTCAAAGAAGAAAACCTTTCCTGCTTGTGTCTCCCTTCCTCGTGGCCGAAAGACAAGGTCATGCTGAGTACCCGACGGTCAGTGCTGGGGACACAGTGATGCTGGCGACTCGGTGATGCTGAGGACGTGGTGGTGATGCTGGGGACTCAGTGATGAGGAGTCTGCAGACAGGTGGCGATAGGGACGTGGTGATTCTGGGGGCGTGGAGGTGCTGGTGACACAGTGATGCTGGGGCATGATGCTTCTGGGGGCCATGGTGGCACTTCTTCCTTCTTTGGGCCTCTCAGTGGGGGCCAGATGGCTGCTCATGGCCACAAGGGCAGGTGAGAATCCAGGAGGAGGAAGGGCTGGCCCGGGGTGGCCGGAGGAGCTGGTCTAGCCTGCAGGGTGGTGAGAAGAGCAGCCTCGAGGAACTGGGGACGGGAGACGACTGCAAAGCGAATTGTTCAGCCAGTCCAGAGACGAGGGAGTCTGTAAGGCCTGTCCTGCACCCACCACGATTTTGAAACTGAGAGAAGCGTTCTCGGGAGATGTGGCGCGGAGGGAAAAGAAGGTGGAAAAGGGAGCAGCGGGCCCTGGCTCACCCTGTGTGTGTCACACCTGCACCAGGCAGGATGGCTGTGGCCTGCAGTGTGCACGTCCCAAGAGTGCAGGTGGCTCCAAATCGCCTGAAGCCGGAGGGACTCCTTCCCCGATCGTGACCGCACAGGTGCCGACTTGGGCAGGTCCGGCTCTAGTGCGAGGCTCTGAGAAGCATCAGTGTTACTCGCCTGGGTGTGTTTCCTGGGCCCGATGCGGTGCCACGCGTGGGGCTGCTGCCCTGAGTTCCGTGGCTTTCGTGGACCGGGCCAGAGAGGATGCAGACTGGTATGCAGGAACTGCCGGCGAAGTTGCACTGAAAATGGGGGCTGCCCCAGCCACGGAGGGCGGGGAGGGCTTCACAAAGGAGGGAGACAGAGCAGGTGCAGCAGGACGGGGCCACCTTGTTGGGAGAACCTCAGAGCAAGGCGGCCTGATTGGAGTGAAGAATTTCCGTGTGAGAAAGTAGCAGGACATGCTGGCTGAGGGGCAACTGGGCCCCGTGAGAGAAGCCCGGGGACTGTGAGATGAAGGGCCCAGGCTTTTTCTGCGGCCACTGGGGAACTGCTCGAAGGCTTTGGAGCACAGGAAACGTCTGGGTGAAAGTGGCCACAGGTGCACAGAGCAGGGGTGGCCATCTGAGCCAGGAAGAGCGCGAAGGCTTGTGCAGAGTCGGGCTGGTACCAGGCTCCACTGTGGTGGGAGCAGGAATGGACAGTGGGCAAATGACCTTGACCTGCCATGGGGGGGGGTCCGAGTCCCTGGTCTCCCCTCCTGGTGGCAGTGAGACGGGACATTCACTTGCAGGGCTTGCCATGCACCTGGCAGGGACTTGGGGAGACGTGAGAGGCAGCATTGTCTTTATATTAAACATCAGTATGTGATGAAGAAAGCCCGTGGCGTCCAGCAGAGGCGTGCTCTTTGGGTTAAGGACACAGAGCTGTCATCCACACTCCTGTCTGTCCCTGGGACTTGGCACCAATGCCTCCCGCTCCAGCCCTCTCACCCAGCATCCTCAACAGTGGAGTCCAGGGAGGCAGAACCCCCCCGGCCACACAGGGAGCCCTCCCGAGAGGGGACACGCTGCCCCGGTTGCCTGATCGCTTGCCTGGGCGCCCTGCCTCTGTGCCTCCTGGTCTTCTCTCTTCTTCCCCGCCCCCTCTGGAGATGCACAGCTCACGTATTATCCAAGGGAGTTCAAGGTGAGGGGGAGAGGGAGGAGAAGCAGTGAGAGGAAGGAAAAGGACTTACGGATACGTGCTCTATGCCAGGCGCTTTATCTACACAAACTCGTTGACTTGCCATCAGCACCATGCAGCGACGCCTGCCGCATTCTATGAATGGGGCTGCCCAAGCCCAGATTATGTCATGACCCTCCTGGACCCCACGGGCAGTGAGGGGTGCTGCTGGGACTTGAACTTGGATCTGCCTGATGCCACACCTTTGGCCTTCCTTCCATTCCGTCCACAAAGACCAGCCTGCCCCTACACAAAGGAGAGGAGCAAATTTGGGGTGGGCAGGAAGCAAAGAAGGGGAGAGGCAGGAAATGTGACCCCCGCAAGCTGCTCTCTGATCCACCTCTTCCCTTGGCCTGTTTCAGCTTCCTGGGCCTCCACGCCATGAACAGCGCCCCGAGGGATGCCCCGGCCCTGGGCCACCGTGAGTGCCTCCTGTCCGCTGTGGCTCGCACCCCCTCGGTCACCCAGGTCCCGCCAGCCAAGAAGATTACCTTCCTCAAGCGTGGGGATCCCCGGTTTGCGGGGGTCCGCCTGGCTGTGCACCAGCGCACCTTCAAGAGCTTCAGCGCCCTCATGGACGAGCTCTCCCAGCGCGTGCCTCTGTCCTTTGGGGTGCGCTCTGTCACCACCCCCGGGGGCCTGCATGGCCTCAGCGCCCTGGAGCAGCTTGAAGATGGAGGCTGCTACCTCTGCTCTGACAAGAAGCCCCCCAAGCCCCCCAGCGGGCCAGGCCGGCCGCTGGGGAGAAGCCCTGCCACCCAACCGGCGCGGGATTCCGAAGGCCGGCGTGAGGCCCCGGGAACATCCTCCTCCTCGAAGGGTCTTAAAGCCCCAAGGAAGGTAGTGCTGGTTAAGAACACAGACCCCAGACTCCAGCAGACGGTGGTTCTCAGCCAGAGAAACACTAGGAACCTGGCGGCCTTTCTCAGCAAAGCCTCGGATGTCCTGTGCTTTCCCGTGAAGCAGGTGTACACAGCCAGTGGAAAAAAGGTAGGCTGTCGGGGTCTGATGGCTCCTCTGGAAAGTTCTTCAGACCCCAGGTCGAAATGCTTAGACAGAATCGGGAGGTTATTCCTTAGAAGGAGGCACTTGCCTGAGCCCACGGGTTTGAGACCAGCCCGGGCAACTTGGTGAGACCTCGTCTCTACAATAAATTTTTTTTTTTTGAGTTGGAGTCTCACTCTGTCACCCAGACTGGAGTGCAGTGGCCGCTCCCGGGCAG
>NW_007199693.1:106104-118930 GCF_000164805.1 Carlito syrichta | reverse complement strand
GCCCAGGTGGGTCTCGACCCTGCGAGCTCAGGCAATCCACTCACCTCAGCCTCCCAAAGGCACGGGATTACAGGCTGAGCCACCGAGCCTGGCTGCAATACATTTTTAAAAAATTAGCCAGGCATGGTGGTGCGTGCTTGTAATTCCAGCTGCTAAGAGGGCTGAGGTGGAAGGATTGCTCAAACCCAGCAGCAGGTCAAGGCTGTGGTGGCCGTGAGTGTGCCACGGCACTCCAGCCTGGGCGACAGAGTGAGACTCTGACTCAAAAAAAAAAGGAGACACTTGATCACCTTGCTACCAATGAACAGAGTAGATACGTGCAGTCAAGTCAATTAATCAACAAGCAACAGTTATTCACATTTTTAGCTACTATTTAGCGCATAGTTAGTGCCAGTCACAGTGTCTTGCACACTCATTTTTTTTCTTTACAACCCCTTTCAGTGAGAGTTGAGTGCAAAAAACAGAACCTACTCAAGGTACCTTAAACAGAAAGTGATTTGATACAGGGCATTGGTTGGGGGCGGGGAGGTTCCAATCTTTGGGAAGTTAGAGCGTGTACTGGAAGCTGGGTTTGCAGGAATGGCTCTCAGCCCCTCTAGGAAGCTACTCTCTCTGATGGAAGTTTCCATGATTATTGAGTTCAAGGACACTTGTGAATGTAATTTTTGCCATCCCGGGTTCTGCAGAACATGCATTTCCACCAAAAGGTGGGCAGACTGGAGGATGGAGGTTGACTGATCCAATGCACAATCTCCTCACAATCCAATCTTATTGCTACTTAACACCCATATGCCTCATTCCACCAATACTTCCGTTTACAGACATCAGCTCAGCAACGTTCTACGTGACGATGTAGCTCTCCCTCCTATAATCGATGCCATGTTCACCTTCTCCCCAAAGTCCATCATCGCCGTGCCATCCATCTTCTATTCAGTCACAATCCCACCTTGATATCCTCTCTTTCAAGGTCTCACTGTCAAGTCCACGACCGTCAAAATGCCCTATATAAAGTAGTCTAGGAAAGCCAGAGCCAAAAATAGAAAAATTGATTAATAGGTATACCTAGCAGAGCTGTGAAGAAAATCAAGCTGTTTACCACAAGGCCATTGTTGAAAGTTCTTAGAAATTTCCTTTCATGGATCCACTCCATGTTTCTTGGCCTTTCACCAGCACGCCAGCTGACTGTGGCTCCATACCTGGCAGAGCGACCAAATCGTATTCCTGAGGGGTCTTAGGCCTTGGGGATCTTCCCTCCATGGGACTGCTGTGGTCTTGTGTTGACATTTACCACTGGACATAGCAGCCAGTGGGTTTCCTGGGTAATAGATGACCTCCTTCCTATCCCCTTGTGTCACGGCAGCCCTATTTTTCCTTGATAGTCAGAAGCAACCTCCCTGTCCAACACAGAAGCCTCCTTGTCGCCTGTTGGTTCATGGTCACAAGAAGCCCCGTACGGCCAGGTGACTGTTTTGGCTTTCAGTTCCATGGAACCACTGTTGTATCTCTTGTGGGGATCAGTCTTCTTTTGGTCCTGGGACCTCCAAACCCAT
Source organism: Carlito syrichta (assembly GCF_000164805.1). Classification (NCBI taxonomy): domain Eukaryota; kingdom Metazoa; phylum Chordata; class Mammalia; order Primates; family Tarsiidae; genus Carlito; species Carlito syrichta. The sequence continues at coordinate 117,380 of NW_007199693.1, read as the reverse complement.
GAAGGTTACTTCTACCCAAAGGATGACTTTACAGCAAAAGAAGTGAGATGGTGGGCTTATACTCATGGAATTCACAATGTAGCCAGCAGAGCCCAAAGTTGATGAGATGGAAAGCAACAGCTAGCAGCTAGGTCATAGGTGTCATGGTGAGAGGAGCCACTCCTGTTCTCACCTCTTTGTTCCCAGCTGTCTGGAGTCTCTGAAGAAGCAGCTCTCCAACTCAGTTGCTCGTTCAAGCACATGTGAGCGGAGGACCCCAATAAGCCCCAAATTATCTTTTGACAAGCAGGGTTAGGGTTAGGGCTAAAGTGTTCTGGGAACCTATCGACTTTGGTGTACCAGCTAGCGTTGTTGTGAGAGGCTGCATTGGGCTACAGTGAATTTTTTGTGGCAAACAGGTGACTGGTTCTTCCATCATGACACCACACCTGCCCACGCTGTGCTGAGTGGTCAGCAGTTTTTGACCAGAAACATCATGACCCCCGTGCCCCACCCTCCCAATTCACCTAGTCTTGCACTGAGTGACTCTTTTTTGGTTTCCCTGGATGAAAGAAGGGAAACATTTTGCTAATGTGGAAGAGGAAAAAAAACAAAAGGCAGAAGCACTAAAAGGCATCGACATGGATAAGTTCAAAAACCGTTTTGAGCAGTGGAAAAGCATCTTGATAGGTGTATTGCATCAAACGAAGAGTACTTTGAAGATGACTGAAGTTTAAACGTGTAAACACAATTTTTATCAGTAAGTTCCATTTTGGAGGGTCTCTTCTTGTATCATACCCTGTAAGACACATCTCAACATCTCAACATCATAAAGCGCATCGTAAAGTGCAGCCCAAACCTGATCTTCCATAGAATGTTCCACTCTTCTATAACTAATTTATAGAAATTAGAACTGTTTGGGGTGATGGCATACATAGGGAGTTCCACTGGTATGAGCCCATTGTTGTACATCCTCTGCTGTAAAATCAGTTGTTGGGGTAGGTGTCTTCTTCCTGGGTTTTGGCGGTGAGAACAAGGCATTCAGTGGACGGTGGTACTGAGACAGGATGGTGGGCAAAGGAGCCAAGTCCACCTAGAAAACGAGTGTTTGAGCTGGGTTCGGTGGTTCAGCCTGTAATCCTGCGCTTTGGGAGGCTGAGGTGAGTGGATTGCCTAAGCCCGTGGGTTCGAGACCCACCTGGGCAATTTGGCCAGACCTCATCTCTACAATAAATAAAAAAATCAGCTGGGCATGGTAGCGGGCGCCTGTAATTCCGGCAACTTGGAAGGCTGAGGCGGAAGGATCGCTGGAGCCCAGCAGGTCGAGGCTGCGGTGGCCAGGAGCATGCCACTGCCCTCCAGCCTGGGCGACAGAGTGAGACTCCAACTCAAAAAAAAGAAAAAGAAAACGAGTGTTTGTTCCAGTGAGGACAAACTGCTGATGCCACCATTATAGAGAGCTTGAACATTGTTGTCTTCCCAGCAGGAGGCTGGCTGAGTCCCTCAAGGTACGACCCAAATCATGAGCACTGGTCTCTGCTCTTGACTGATCAGGCCCGGAGCAGAGGTGGCAGCTGGATTAATAGGAATGAGTGGAGCTTCTGTGGCTGTCCACATGACTTTGTCACTTGGTTCTTGAGCCACCTGAGTGTGCTGTGGGGTGGCAGGAAAGAGAGAAAGATGACACCCCAGGAGCAGGCTGCCTTACCCACAGGAGAATCACCTTTCAGTGAACACTCACTTGAGATACAAATGTTTTCACTCTCTGGGCCCGTTCTGAGAGACCCAATCACAGATTCTTCTCGAGACTTCTTGTCACCTCTCCTTCAGCCCTGTTCTTCCAAGCCCCTGATTGTCAGAGTGAACTGCTCACCGCCACCCATCAATGGCTATAGAACCTCTCACCATTGCTCCTTCCATGAAAAATAGCCAACCCAATCGTACTGTCCCTTGGGCTTTCCTTTCCCACTGTCCTTCGTGGCCCTCTGAGTGGGTCTGTCATGCCACAGAAGTCAACTGTTGGTCATGTCAGCAAACTCTTGCAACCGTCTGAAAGCCGGAAGGAAATATTTTCTTCTTCCGTGAGTCAGTGTAGGGGATTCCCAGGAGCAGGTGAACTGGGGGTGTGAACCACCTGCTCAAGAAACTCACACTCAGTTTGCACTTCTTGAGTCTAATCTAGTCCATGTCACTTCCACCTGATAAGTGTGAATGCTGTCAACACACCACACCTGCTTTTTGGCTTTACGGAGCACATGGCACCTGATTCCGCTGTATTTCAGCAGCCAGCAGAGCTAGCTTCTGCATCTGAGGATTTGTCTATAAGAGAAAAGAGGGCCGAGCTTGGTGGCTCAGCCTGTCATCCCAGCACGTTGGGAGGCCGAGGCGGGTAGATTGCCTGAACCCACAGGTTTGAGACCAGCCTGAGCAACTTGGCAAGACCTAGTCTCTACAATAAATAAAAAATTAGCTGGGTGTGGTAGCACGCCCTGTAGTTCCGGTTCCTTGGATGGCTGAGGCAGAAGAATTGCCTGAGCCCAGCAGGTTGATGCTGGGGTGGCCGTAAATGTGCCACTGCACTCCCGCCTGGGTGATAGAGTGAGATTCCAACTCAAAAAAAAAAAAAAAAAAAAGAGAGAGTGAGAAGAGAGATTCTTTGAAAGTGGTTGTAGAAGCTCCTAAGTCCTCCATCCATCCTTGAGGTGAGAACTTTGACCTTGAACTTGCCATTTTTAAAAAAAGTCAGAGCAGCCAGCTCACTCCATAGTCCTTGCAGCTGTCATTCTCATTGTGAGAGTCTATCATGGCAGCCAGGGCTGGGTCCTGCTTTCAGGAAGCACTGCTTTCTACTATCAGAGGGGATCACATAAGAATTATTTTGTTGCTGTGTTGTGTCTTGGGCTCTCAGTGTTCCAAACATCAGCAGGTTATCGTCACCTTCAAACCCAACCAGGTGAGATAACAAATTCCAGATTCTATTGTCTGCAACCATGTCCGCTATCACACACGTCTGATGTCATGTATGTCTGATGTCATACACATGGCTCAACACAGGAAACAGAATCCTCTCTCAGCATCTTAAGGAGGGCTTGATGCTTAAAAATTCACTGAAAGGCTGGAGGAACACAGGCTGGGTTCTTGATGAATGTTCCCAGAATATCACAGAATCCACCTGTTAGGGCACACACCTCCAACACAATCAGGAAATCGGGTTTTCGAGGGTCATCTCTGGAATTACTGAGCTCAGTGTCACCCCACCATTGTCGGAATTTGGAATGGGAAGGTCGTGGGCCACTGTCTATGGGTATTCAGGAGCCGGCACTTGGATATTAGAAAAACAAGGGCAGATTTTGCCATTTTAGCTGCACACTTGCCTCGACACCCTTGACTTCGTTTTGCTTGTGGTCATCATCAGGCTCAAAAAGGAAGAGGGTCTGTGCTTTGTGTCTTGTCTCAGCGCACCTAATTGGTGGGACCTATTTCATGTTTCGAACATGCGCTTCAAGAAATTTGGGGAATGGGCCGGTGGCTTTCTAAATTCTGCAGAACCAGGAAGCTCACCAGAAAGAGAGGAGGACAGACATGACTAGTCTAGGGCATCGCATCCACCACACGGACTCATGATATGATTATCCCCTTGGGACAGGTGAGAAAGTGAGACCTAGAGGTCTCATTAGTGCATGGCTGGTGGACGATAGAGTCAGCATTAATGGTCTCAGAGTCATTATGCAAGGCTGCTTTTGTGCACTGACGATATGTTAGCAGGCACTATGTAACATCAACAGACTTAAATAAGACTAGGTGCCTACCTTTTGTTAGCTCACAGGTTAGTGGGTGCGGTGAGGGAAAGAAAGCAGGGCACAAAATAAGTGAATTAGAGAAGACTACACCAAGACTTATTGCAGAGCTATTAGCATTTCTGTAGATATAGTGATCTAATTTCTCCCAGGAAGGTTCCATGATCGTCAATTTGCAGGTCCTCTACCAGTTGGGCATTCTTGGTAATGCTCTTTTCCCCATGGCTCCTAGAACCTACCTCTCCTTAGGGATGGGAGAGTCATTTGGTCTTGAATTATTTCTTCCCCAGAGAGTCTTATTCCCTTGAAGTGTGGCCACATCTGTACATCATCACTTGGGTCATGTTTGTATTTGGACTAGAAGTCTATATTAAAGAAGAAGTGTAACTGGTAGTTTTTTGGTTTTGGTTTTTGAGAAAGCAAGATTTATGGAGAGGACAGAAAACCTCCCACAGTAGGAGGGGGGGTTGCCCAGCATCTAGTAGCTTAAAACAAACTTCTCATTAACTGGGCTGAAAGATCTGATGTGTAACAAACTTGTATGTCATTTTTGGGTGCGAGAATGTAAGCGTTATCTCCCTGTTTTGTTTTGTTTTTTGGCTAATGAGTGCACTCTTCTCATTTTAAAAAAATGAAAAAGAACGTGTTCTGCACTTTAAGGATGGAAATACACACGCCCCCCGCATTGCTAATAACAGCATAATGCTGTCAATAGCGCACACCCTCTGATTTGCTAGGGCCTCTGGGGCCAGGGACCTGTGTCCTGGAATTGACTCCAGCCATGGTATTGCCTGCTCTGAGCCCAGTAGTGAGCCAAGGACATCCTGCTGGGGGGTCTGGGGGTGGGGTGGGCAGGAGCCTACAGACTATGGTAGGAACCTGGAAGGGAAGGGATCCCTGTGGGAGAGTGATGCCTAGCTCCTCTCCACGCTTCTCGGCCAGAGGCAGGAGCGACGGACTCAGACTGCACCAGAAAACATGGAAGGGACACCAGAGAGGACCCTCCATTTGGAAGAAGTGAGGGGAGAGTGAACCGGTTCTCTATGTGGAAGCTGGAGGACTTTCGTGTTCAGTTGCTCTAGGAAAAATTAACTTACTTTGTGCCGCTCTCACGTGCTAACCTGTAAGCTAACTGAAGGTGAGGACCTCGTCTCATTTGGCTGTTAACTCTATGCAACACTCCATGTAGTTGTTCATGGTAAATGCACGATAATTCAAAAGTCTCCCTGCAGTACAGCTCGGAAATCATGAATGCTAGCTCTATCGTTTGCCAGCCATGCCACTAATTTTTGGAGGGTGGATGTGTGGATTCATACAACAGTATTCCAGAGGGTCAGTGTGTGGATTCAGCAATGATATTCCGGAGGGTGGGTGTATGGATTCGTGCAACCGCATTCCAGCGGGTGGGTGTGTGAGCAGAGGAGCAGCCTAAAGGCTCTGAAGCCTTTTCCACCAAAGGCACCTAGAGTGACCTTCCATCTCAGGTCTCACGCCTGGTGGAGGGAGAGGTGTCGACAGAGAGGGAGATCGTGGTAGGGGACCTCAGTCCCCATGGGTGAGGGAGGCATCTTGGGAGTGGATGAGCTTCTTCCTCAGATCCGGGCGAGATGTGCAGAAGCCAGGAAAGGGCTGGAGAGCTGGGCTCCTTCCTCCCGGGGCATCAGGCCTGCTGACCCCACGCTCCCTCCTCCAGGTGGACTCCCTGCAGGCCCTGCTGCACAGCCCCTCCGTGCTGGTGTGCGCCGGCAACGAGGCCTTCAGACCTCTGGCCACGGAAGATGCCAGAAGAAATGGGATGGAAGCATCTGGGCTGACTTCAAGGACCAAAACCGGTGAGGTGGCCTTCAGGTTTCCCTGGTCTGATTTGCACTGAGTGGTGGTTCAGTAGGGCTGCATAGATGTCCTTTCCTGATTCTTTGGGAAACCTGCCTTTGGCCCAACTCTTAGGTATCCTAGTCATTTTGGGGTCTCTTTTGCCTCTTCCTTCTCCTCATCATCAACCTTCAACGGGGCTGGACATCTGACAGAGTTATGAGAGAGCAGAGTCTGGTGTTTAGATAGAACAGAGCTTCGGAGATCTTGAACTTAGAGTTTCTAGGATCTAAAAGAATTTGTATTAAGAACCAAGGTGGGCATGACACCACAGCGGTGATGGGCCATGCCATGTGGCATTGGTATACTTTGGGAGTCACGACTGGCCCAGGTGACAGTGGGAGCCTGCAGAGGGGTCAAAGGATTAGGACTAACCATGACCATCAGTCACCCATCCATCATCTGTCCACCCAGCCAAAAGCCTCCACTGTGCCACAGTCTGGGCTATGTTATTTAAAAACAACCATAACAGCAGACCATTATTTTTTAAAAGTACGATCAACAAATGCAGAGTAAAAGTTGAAGCAAAATTGCTAGAATGATAATGGGGAAATTTGGCGAGTAGATAAAGTACTGTCTTTTGTGAAAGCTAAGAAAACACCAGCCATGGTTTTGCGATTGCCGGATGCCAGATGCCTTTGTCGGAGGTACAAAGACACTTCAGCTCAGGCCCCTTTCCTGGGGGAACCCCCAGTCTCACATGGTGCTTGTGGAGATGGCTTTCAAGTTTCCCCAGTCTTGGCCAAACCTTGGCCAAGACCTTCTTCTGTCCAGATGTGCGCCCATGGTCTATTCTTTGTTGCCCGTGGGCTCAGTCTCTGTCAGCCCTGCCCCCTTGCCCATGTCATCCTTTCTTAGGGTCCCTCTTTTCTATCCCTGGCGGTCCCTTCCTCTTTGTCTAACAGCTTGTGCGGGCCTAACTAGCAGGACCTGATATTGTGCATCCAGGCTTTTTCTTGCAATCAACCCAAGAGTTTGATGAAGGTTTGGGGAGTGAACCATCACTAATCTCTGCAGCTCATGTCACGGTTTATAATTGGGGCCCTCTGCAGCAGCCCTCTGGGCTGGTGGGGACACGAGGAGGGCTCCACTAGGCCCTGGGCACTGTTGTTCTGCCTGCCAACCCTGCCGTCTCTCAAGGACCTGGTCTGTGCCAGCAAACACACAGAAAGTTGCATATGCAAGAGCATGCATCAAATCAACGTGGCAAGATCGATATTATTGTGCTCATCCTACAGCTCAGAAAACAGGCTCTGCCAAAAGCTGCCCAGCTGGCATCAGACTGAATTCAGACTCGAGTTCATCCTTCTGGGCTCTGGCGGTTCATGGTCTGGTAGCTCTGCGTACAGTCATTCTAGAAAGTCCCTGCCCCGATATTTATGAGGCGGTGGTGCCATTCAGGTGGTGGAGGCTCGCGGCCACTTCATTCTTTCCTCCTGATGTTGTCCCCAGCAGCTCACTGTCTTTTCCTCCTTTCTCTTACTCTTCACCGTGCCAGGGACCTGGGGACCGAAGGCCAAGCAGAGCGTGATCCACTTGAGATCCCGGCCGGGCAGCAGGGCACAGCCGCCAGAGGCAGGGGGTCCTGGCCCCAACAGGCAGGACACGCCCGCCCAGCCTGGGCACTGGGTGGCTGGGGACGACATGAAGAAGAAGGTCTGCATGAACGAGGACGGCAGCCTGTCCGTGGAGATGAAAGTTCGCTTCCACTTGCTCGGAGGGGACACGCTCCTGTGGTCCCAGAGGGTGGGGAGGGCCAGCACCCTCACCGCAGCCAGTGAGGAGGGCACCGAGCTGGGAGAGATGGGCCCCCTCTGCTATGCGTGGAATGGCCATCCAGGGGGCTGCTCGGAGCCCGGGGCATGTGGAGCCAGGCCCTGTGCTGCAGGATGCCAGGAAGCCTTTGGCCGGGGCGGGCAGCTGGGCCCCAGGTGCGAGATCTGGACAAATCCCCTTCATGCCTCCGGGGGAGAGAGACCAGCTTCTCGGAGGAGGTGGGGACTGGCCCAGCATTTTTGCTGCAGGGGCCCCTGGACCCAAGGGGCCGCCAGCAAGGAGAGGTGCAGCCAGGATAGCACCAGCCTGGCCTCCAGCGCTGGCCACCCTGAGGGCTCCGAGCCAGTCTCTTCCAGCTGCCCCAGGACCCTGGATGGCGGCGTGGGCGGCATCGGCCTCTCTGCTCAGAGAGGGACAGAGCAGGAAGCTGTCAGGGGCCCCAGTGGGGGCATCCAGGGGCAGTGCAGATGCCTGGCACGTGGGGCCCAAGGCGAGGACGGAGATCCCTCCGATTCATCAGCCAGTGCCAGGTCTCACGAGGTGTCCAGAGCCTGGGGCTGCCGGGGTTGCCAGGGCAAGGCGAAGCCCAAGACTTCCCAGTGGGAGGCCATGCAGCGAGGAGACCCCGGATCTCCCACTCTGAGTTTCTCGTCTTTCAGGAATGAAGACCCAGAGGCAGAAATGCATGGACAAGGCAGTGGGCATTCCTGCTCCTGGGACGAAGAAGAAGGCTCCTCCCCACTTCCTGCCTGTGCCTTGGCCCAGCAGCTGGGAGGGACGCAGAAGAGCCTGGCTAGGGCCGTGTCCTCACCCAGCATCCCTGGCCTTGGCCAAGGGGCCCAGAGAGGCCACGCCAGGCAGGATCGCCCCCACAGGGACTCCCACTGCCCACTGAACTCGCCTGCAGCCAAGTATGCCCCGAGGCCTCCTGGCCAGGGAAGGGCCTGCCCGGACAGCCCAGCGCCACGATTTTCCGGAAGCCCAGTGGGCACCAGCACACGGGCCTCTGGGGATCTGAGCCCTCCCTCGTCGGGCTCTTTCCATTCCCAGGACCTGCCAGGAGCCAGCAACGCCCCCATCACACCTGCGAGCGACTCGGAGGGTGCCCCTGGCGAATACTCCCACGACGCTCCCTCTGCTGGGTGGGCTGGGGACGCAGGGTCTGGGGCGTGCTCAGTGGTCCCCAGGCCACCCCAAACACCGCGCTCCGGCTCGGTCAGAACCCCCGAGCTTTCCCCGCCGTCGGGTCGGCACACTGGACGGGCCGGGTCAGGGGATCCGGGAGCCCCCCCAGGCCCCTGCTGCTCACAGACGGCCCCAGGGGCCCCCCGCGGGCCCTCCTCTTCTGAGGCCCCCTGGGCAGGCAGCAGGTACTGCCCCACCCCTCCCAGGGGCCGGCCGTGCGCCCGCCAGCGCTCTTCCAGCTGTGGCAGCATCCACGGTGCTCCCTCAGGGCCGGGTGGGAGCCCACAGGAGGCGGAGACACCCCCAGGGAGGGCACACGCCGGCCTCAGGCCCCAACTCCAGGGAGGCTGGGAGAAGCATGCCCAGCTCCAGAGGGAGGTCTGGGGGGCTGTCTCCGGGGAAGGATGCACAGGGTGGGGGAGGCCCGGAGGAGCAGGGCCAGGGTGGCGGCGTGTCGCCTGGGGCTCTGCCCCAGGCCTCGCCAGAGGCCGTGGTCCGCGCGTGGCTGGGCAACATCCCCGAAGAGCCCATGCTCGTGAAATATGAGATGGTGGACGAGACCCCCCGGGCGGTCGGAGAGGTCCTGGAAGGCCCCGCAGAGGACCCCGGGGACGACCCTTCTCCCAGAGGCCTGGGGGAGGTGGCTACATCTGGGCAAGGCCCCCTGGAAGTGGAGGCCAGGAAGACCCCAGAGCCAGAGGGAGCGCTCCCGGCAATGGGGGATGCCGCTCTCCGGTCGGAAGAGGGTCCTTCCCAGGGGACAGCTCCGAGAGGGGTTTCTGGAGCCCCAGAGAGGGCCGAGGCGGGCCGAGGGGTGGGCCAGGGTGTGCTCCCCAGCAGGGTGTCAGCATCCGCCCAGATCATGAAGGCCCTGATGGACTCCAAGCAGGGCCGGCCCAGCAGCCTGCCTGAGCTGTCCAGCCCGGTGGCCGGGAGGCTCAGTCGCTCAGCCGGGGCCCTCATCACCTGTCTTGCCAGGCTGCGGTTCTTTGACGACGACCTTGGGTCTCCTGCTGCCGGCAAAGGGAGGCTCACGGATTCCCCTCGGTACCGGGAGCTGCTGAGTCTCTCGCAGGCCCTGTGGCCCGGGTGCGACCCGGGGCGAGGCCAGCTGGACGCTGGCCTCCAGGAGGCTACGTGGAGCCCTTCAGGCCTCGGATGCCATGCCGTGACCGAGGACCTCTCGCCCACGTCCTCCTCGGGCGTGGACGTCAGCAGTGGCTCTGGTGGCTCTGGCGGCTCCGGGGAGAGCAGCGTCCCCTGTGCCACCGACAGTGCCCTGGTCCCTGAGAGGACAGAGCTGCCCCTGACAGTCTCCTGCCAGACGCCTGGCTCTAGAACCTCAGAGAACCCGGAGGACCTGGGAAGCAGGCAGCAGAGCGGTTCCCCAGCCGCCTCTCTCCCCCAAGCCCTCGCTTGCGGCACCAGCATGGATGGAGCCGAGGGAGGCGGGGAACAGGCAGCCGGCGAGGGCTTGGAGCAGCTGGTTGCAGGCACCGGGCAAGATGAGGGGGCACGGCCAGAGGGACTTGACGAAGGAGGAGAAAGGGAGACGCCGGAAGGGGGTGTCAGAGAGGAAGGGCTTTCAGAAGGGACTGTCGGCAGCGGGTGGACACTGGCAGGGGCCCGAGCTCCATGTGGGTACTCAGAGGATGCAGGGAGAGTCGCTGGCTCTGCAGAGGGGTTCCCCGTTGAGAGGAGAGAGGAGCCCACTGAGCCCCCCAGTCATCTCAGGGCGGGGGACTCCAGTGCCAGTGAGGGCCCGAGTGGTCCCCAGCTGGAGCCCGGTCTGGGAAGGCCTCCTGGAGTTGCCGAGATGGAGGGCGTGCAGACCCAGGCCCCGCCTGCCCCGGGTGCCGGGGAGAAGCAGCCTTCTGGGGTCTGCAGGGCGTCTCTGGAGGCCGACCCCATCGGGGTGTCTGCGCTGCTGAAGAAGATGGAGAAGGCCTTTCTGGCCCACCTGGCCAGCGCCGTGGCCGAGCTCCGGGCGCGCTGGGGCCTGCAGGACCACGACCTGCTGGACCAGCTGGCGGCCGAGCTGCAGCAGGACGTGGGCCAGCGCCTGCGAGACAGCACCGAGAGGGAGCTCCGGAAGGTGCATGGCCGGACAGGGAGGACGGCCCTCCGCGGGGAGCTGTCCCTGCAGACCGAGCAGCGCCGGCGCCGTCTCCAAAGCCTGCACAACCTCTCGGCCTTCACTGAGGGCACCTTGAGCCCGGGGCCCCGTTCCCTCACCCTGGAGGACGGACGAGCCCTCAGCAGGGCCCTGGGGACCCCGCCGCGGGGCAAGGAGGCCGAGGGGGAAGAGTTCTGTCCCTGCGAGGCCTGCGTGAGGAAGAAAGCGAGCCCTGTGTCTCCGAGGAGGCTGGCTGTGGGGGCCGCCAAAGCCCCCATCCAAGAGGCCTTTGACCTGCGGCAAATTCTGCAGAGGAAGAAAGGCGGGCGCATGGACGGGGAGAAAGCAGAGGTGGCCCCTGAGGAGCCAGGGACAGAGCCGCTTCGGGAGGACGTCTCGGGGACCTGGACTGGCCCGCGAGCGGATGGAGGGCCGGAGCTGGGGCTCGACCTGAGTCCTGGGCTGGAGGAGCGGGAGGCAGGGGAGGGGGGAGAGGAGGGGGGAGAGAGAGAGGAGGGAGGAGACAGGAAGGTGATAGCGGAGGGGAATGT
>NW_007199693.1:89444-105160 GCF_000164805.1 Carlito syrichta | reverse complement strand
GCCCAGAGGGTCGCGCAGGTGGAGGCCTACGGGATCCGGAGGCCGCATCCGGGGGGGTCCCTCCTGCGGGAGGAAACGTCGCGCGGATGTACCCAGAGAGTTCCACCTCTGAGCAAGAAGGGACCCCTTCGGGCCCAAGGACTCCCGAGCCGGAGGCGGCTGAAGGCTCTGAACTCCAAGAGGAGGCCGGAAGCCTCACCTTGACCAAGGCAGGCAGGGCGGACGACTTCGGCCAAGATGACTTGGATTTCTAGACGATCCTGCACCTGGGAGTTCTGTTTGCATTAATATTGTGTCCACGAACCTGAGCGAGGCCCAGTGCACTGGAGACGTGCAAAGCGCACGGAGCAAGACCAAGGCCCTGCCAAGGACACAGCCCCCACCATGCCGTCCCCGGGATCTCAACCCAGAAGTTTCAGCGAGCCCCGGGGCCCAACCCATACGCAGCGTGTGGAAGGGTCACCTGGGATCAGATCTGTGACCCAGGGTGGGCCAGGTCCCTCTCATTTGTCTGCAAATCCAAGAGAGTGGCACCGGCTGGAAAGGGTCCCGTCGCATTTTTGTTTGTGTGTTTGTTTTCTGCCAGCAAGTGTTTCTCCTCCCCCGGCCCCCATCGATCTCCTGTTGTTTTTCTCCTTGGCCTCTCTTGGAACTCACCACATTTGACTTTGAGCTGCTTTTTTTTTCTAGTCTGGAATATATTTGGTGACTCTGCACATGTAAATGCTTTGGAAAAGCAGATGAATTCAGGGTCATTTAATAAAGTTTGGTCTCAGCCACAAAGTTCAAGTGTTTTCTCTTAATGCATATTTTTCGTCATAAAAAAATTGGAAAATGCAAAAACATAAGAAGGAAAAGTAGTTATTCATAGTCCCATCACTCAGAGACAACGGCTGTGAGCAGTTTGATGTATTTCCTTCTCATCAATTTCTAAGCATTTTATAGCTGAGATTATTCTTTATATACAGAGGACTTGCCAAGGCATATAAACATATACTTTTAAAAACGCACATACTTTAAAAAATTTAACAATGTAAGAGTTTGCCCCCACTTATTTCAAATAATCATAAACCTATCTTTTAATACCTGAACAATGTTTCATTATGGGAATATAAAATGCTCTGTCACTTTCCTATTATTGACCTTTTAGATGGTTTTCATTATTTTGCTCTTAAAACTTTTTTTTCCCCTGCACTTCTGATTATTTCCTTACGATAAGTTCCCAGACAGGGAATTACTGGGTCAGAGGATAGATACATTTTTAAGGCTCTTAATATCCTGTGGCCAAATGGTTTTTCTAAAGGTTTGTGCTAATTTATATCACAGATCTATCTCCTGGACATCAGTGTTTGGTATTGTTGTTAAAAATGAGAAATTTTAAAAATAGTTTCTCATTTTAATGTGGTACTATTTTAGATATATTTGAGAGAAACTAAAATTTTTTCTAGGGTTTAAAAAAACTATTTGCAAAAAAAATGATGTATGTATGCCTATTGCCCATTTTTTCTCTTCCTTCCTTTTTTTTGCGGGGGGGGGTTGCAGTCTCACTCTGTCACCCAGGCTGAAGTGTCGTGGCACAATCACAGCTCACCACAGCCTCTACCTGGTCTCAGGCAACCCTTCCACCTCAGCCTCCCAAGTAGCTGGGACTGCAGGCATGTGCCACCACGCCTGGCTGATTTTTTAGTATAGACGAGGTGTCACTATGTTGCCCAGACTGGTCTTGAAGTCCTGGGCTCAAGTGATCCTCCTGCCTCGACCTCCCAAAGTGCTGGAATTACTAGCATGAGTCACTGTGCTCAGTCCCCCATTTTTCCTCTGAGAGTCTAGCTGGTTTTTTTCCCCCCTTTTAATGAATTGATTTGCATGTGCCCTATATAATTTTTTAAAATTCTATTTATAACATATGAGATTTTTAAAAAGCCCATTCTCCACATTTTTCTAAAGCAGTGTTTGTACCAGGCCCTGCCCAGCTAGGGAGTTCCTGGATGGGGCAAAATTTCTTTGACTGGTTCTCACTGGTTTTCCTGCTTATGCCAGAGTGTTTTCTGCTGTCCAGATCTATTAAAATGGAGTCTATACGCCACCAACTACTCACTGATTGTCTAAATGCAACCACACAAAGTGAAAGGTGGCTGCCTGCTGTCTCTATATCATCTTCTTTTTTTTTAGATTAGTAAATATAGTCTATTTAAAAGTAAATTAGAGAGAGAGAGAGAGGATTCACCTCCCCAATGAAGGGAACGGAGCCAAAGCCAGGAAACATGGCCTGGCTGTAGCGCAAAGAGCACATGGCCACACCATAGCTTAGTGAGGCAATGGCGGTGGCCATGACCTAGCAATGGCCATTCGACAGATGAAGGAAATGTAGACATTCTTGTAGAATTTGAGTGTATAAGGAATGTATACTGAATATTTTAAATTTTTTTGCAGAGGTGATTCAAGTCTTTGTTTTTCCAGGTGGGGTCTTACCCTATTGCCCAGGCTGGAGTGAAGTGACAACATCACAGCTCACCACAGCCTCGACCTCCTGGGCTCAGGTGATCCTCACACCTCAGCCTCCTGAATAATAGGGACTATAGGTGCATGTCACCATGTCTAGCTAATTTATTTTTTTAAGAGATGAGGTCTCACTATGTTGCCCAGGTCTTGAACTCCTGGGCTCAAGCAATCCTCTTGCCTCTCCCTCCCAGAGTGCTACGATTACAGGTGTGAATCACTGCACCCAGTCAAAAGCCTCATTTTTTATATATACATTTTTATACATTTGGGGGATCGAGTGTTGCTGGATATCAGCTGGGAAGCTGGTGAAGACCGTGCACTCCCAGGCCACACACCAATCAGATTGAAGAGGGCACACCCCCTCTGTCACGCTTTCTTTTATACCCACAGTTTGCCCATCTGCCACCTTCTACTTACTAACAGTGTGATTTGGGGCAACTTACCAATTTCTCCAAGCCTCCAAGTTTACCCATCAGCTCCCTTCCTACCTGAGAGGTTGTGGGAGTGTAACGGTGTCATAGAGGTGGGGGGCACGTCATAGTAAATAGTCAGTTAGTGATGATTGTGACTGTTGAATATTATTTGGCTTAGGCGGTATACCCAACTATTTGGGTATGGTGTACGTACAGGCTTGTGCAGAAGTTGTCACTACGGTTTGCATGAAGCATCCGTCGGGCACCTCTCCTGTGATTCGAGGTCTCCAGTCATCCCCTAAGAGATGTCCCAACTCCTTTGTTTCACTCCCTACTGCCTTCTCCAGTGCCAGCAAGAGTAGCCCTGCCGCCTACTGACCCAGCACCTCATTAAAATGGCATTGTCCAACTCTAGTCAAGAGCATGCAACAGGAAGGGCATGGGACCTGCAACCAAAACACCTGGGCTCCGGTCCCTGTGACAGCCCTTCAGTTTCAACAGCTGTGAAATGGCTAGGTCATGTTAACCTCACTGCATTATTGAGGAAACAACATATGAAACTTTATTACACACCCGCTGGGGATATAACAATATTTTAATTGTAGCTGTTATGTATTCAATGCCTGCAATGTGTCAGGCGCCATAGTAGACTCTTTACATAAGTAATGTCCTTTAATCTTTCCAACACACGCGTGAAGTAGGTAAGTAGGCATTATCTCTATCTCACAAACGAAAAACTGAAGGATTAGAAGAGAGACATAAACTCACCCACACTCACCCAGATAGTTGGAGCAAAGCCAGGGTTTATTTCGTTTTATTTTATAGTAAGTCCCTTACATATGAACAAGTTCTGTTCTGAGATCACGTTCATAACTTCAATTTGTTCCCACAAAGTTAGCCTAGGTAGTATCCAAGTAACCCCTTCGGCTGTACAGTACTGTTTATAATACTTTTCACACATACTGTAAAGTACACAAAAGCACAACCACTTGTAGAAGACGCACACATATGAAGATGTATGCCAGACACGTGAACTAACTTATGTGTCTGGGCATGTGAACACGTTTGCATCTTTGAAATTTTGCGACTTGAAGGTTCTTATGCAGGGGACTTAGTGCATTTTAGATTCAAGGGGTACATGCTGTACATTCAAGGGGGACTGTTACCCAGATATATTGCATGATGTTGAGGTTGGGGCTTCCACTGAGCCCATCACCCAAGGACTGAGCATGGTACCCAAGGGGTGGTTTTTCAACCCCTAGCCTCCTCACCCTTCCCCCTTTGGGAGTGTCTGTTGTTCCTATCCTTGTGTCCATGTGTACCCAGTGTTTAGCTCTCACTTCTAAGTGAGAACATGCAGTATTTGATTTCCTGTTTCTGCATTAATTCACTTAGGACAGCGGCCCTCAGCTGCGCCACGCTACTGCAAAGGACATGATTCTGTTCTTTTTTATAGTTGCATATTATTTTATGGTGTATGTACAACATTTTCTTTATCCAGTCCACCATGGGTGGGCACCTAGGTTGGTTCCATGTTTTTGCCCTTGTGAACGGAGTTAAGGTAAACATACGAGTGCAGGTGTCTCTTGGGTAGAATGTTTCATGCTCCTTTGGGTATCGACCCAGTAGTGGGATTGCTGGGTTGAATGGCAAATCCATTTTTAATTCACAAAGCCAGGATTTAAACTTAGATAGTTCAGACTCTCAAGTCCACATTCTTCTCCATTGTATCCTATTTTTTTCATTTCCATTCAAGCCCTGTAAATAAATAACTTAGCCAAAGGTGGCCAACACCTTGTTGAATAAATTTACTGCAAAAGAGTGAAGTCTTAGGAAAGTAAATTAGGTGGGATTTTTTTTCTTTTCTTTTCTTTCTTTCCTTCTTTCTTTTTTTTTTTTTGAGTAGGAGTCTCACTCTGTTACCCAGGCTGGAGGGCAGTGGCATGTTCCCGGTCACTGCAGCCTCAACCTGCTGGGCTCCGGCGATCTTTCTGCCTCAGCCTTCCAAGTAGCTGGAACTACAGGCATGTACCATCACGCCCTGCTAATTTTTTGATTTATTGTAGAGATGTGGCCTCACCAAGTTGCCCAGGCTGGTCTCGAATCCATGGGCTCAGGCAATCCTCTCACCTCGGCCTCCCAAAGTGCTGGGATTATAGGCGTGAGACGGGGCACCCAGCAATTTTTTTCTTATCTGATGACATCCTGCTGGTAGAAATGTTCTACTTCCACAAGGATATCAGGAACTGAAGACAACCTGGGTTTCGAAAACTGAGGGTCAAACTGAAAAAAATGAGGTTGTCATGGGATTCTCCTTTTAGCTACAAACTCTCTCACCCCCACATGTTTCTGCCCTTTATATTTTAAAAAGTTGTTGTCAGTGGAAGACTCTGCGCTGTCTTCTGACTTGGAGATAAAGAATTTCAGGGCTGTCGCCGCCAGGCAAGGGGGAGATTTTGTGCCCCTGCCCCCATATCTTTCTCTAGAGTAGCCTTTCAGCATCTCTTAAAATGTTGGCCTTCCGTGGCCTCAACCTGCCCCAGAATCGAAACTGGGGTCTTCCGTCACTCAAAGTGCTGCCAAAATGCTCGCAGTACCAGTGAAAGTGCAAACGCTTTCTAACCAGTGTGGTTTCTCCCTGAATGGTGGGGAAAAGGAACCAAGTTCCTTATCTCCAGTCCTTACTGTCCAACTGTTGGGACTGGTGGTTCCAGTTCTCGAAAGGATCACCTCTTAGCAGTAAGACCCAAAGACCTGCGTCCAGCCCCATGCCCAGCTGATTTTGCTGGTCTGGGTCAGAGCATTGCCGGACGCATGTAATATTCTGTTGAAGGGGCTGATCTCTGATTTAGACCAAAGCCCCACCGCTGTCTAAGTGGCCAAACTGAGACCCGGTACCAGGCCCTTCCTTGTATCTCATTTAATACCCACCAGCCCAGAGCCAGGAGAGACACCGCAGGCGTCTTGTCATCCAGACAAGGCAAGGGCAAACCCACGCCCTTGTCATCCAGACCCGTTCTTCCCTCGCCCGCAGGCCTCTCCTTCCTCTTCACACAAACTCCCTGAGTCTGAGTCTCCCCTGGAAGCCCAGGCTTTGTCTCCAGAAAGTTCCTCTGTGACACGGCCAGGGGAGAATGCGACACGTCCTTAATATGATGAAGCCATCAACACAAGCACATGCTTGGGCTGGGGAAACTTCTTGAGAGGTTTCCAAGCACATCGTAGGCCCGTTGGTGTTTTTCTTTCCTTTAGTGAACATGAAAACCACCTGGAGAGCGTGATTAAAATGGACCGTTCTGCTCGTGTGAAATTCTGATCTAGTATGTCCAGGGTAGGGCCCCAGACGATGCATTTTGACAAGTGCCCAGAGGAAACTTGGCATAAACGCCCATCTGCCTGCATTCTATGGTTGAGTCGTCTTCCACCAGGCCCGAGTTCTTTGGAGAGGCTGAGCATCTCCTGCCAGTCATGTCCTCACCAAGTTGCACACACACACACATGCGTGCGTGCACACACACAAACACGCACACGCAGTTGGCTCCCTCATTATGTCATCTCCCCAAGGGGCAGAGGGGTCAGCCAGAGTCAGCCTCTCTCTCTTCACATCCTTCTCCAGAGAGGCAATTAGGGTGGGTACAAAGCCATCTCCCTCCTGACCCCCTCCTCTCTGCCCCCCAGTGCCCAGAGACACAGCTGGCAGCCGTCTATGGAAAGGGGACTCACCTGGGACAGACACAGACACAGGCTGGCCAAGGTCCCCAGCTCGAGTGACTTAGACTTGTTTCACGCCTTCTGCTGGAACGAGCCGGGCCTGCCCTCCTGGGGTGACCGGCCTGGGGTCTGAGCTCAGCCCCCCATTGAGAGAGAGGGCAACCAGCCTTGCGAAGCTCCCCGCAGACCAGGTCTCCACCCTCCCATGGGTTCCACCCAACCCCCGCCCCCAGAGGCTTTTAGAGCCCACCTGGGCCCTCGTCTCTGGAGAGGTTTACACAGCCCCAGTTGCACCTTCCTAGGTCCCAGATTTTGAGACCCCGCAGGGCGATCACAGCCCGAGGCATCCAGGCTGTTGATGGGCAGACCACAGCCCAGAGAGTGAGGGTCGAGCCCCCTTCCGGCCCCTGCCACTTCCGTCTCTTTCTCCCCTCCCCCACCAACTCACCAACCCTGCCACCTCAGACCCCGAGATCACTGCGGGCTGCAATCTTCTTTTCTAGGTGCTCAGGTGTTGGGGGTTGTCATTTCCCTGGGCGGTGGTGGCTGACCCTTCTAAGATACTGTCCCAGCTCTGTGACCCTCTCCTGCTTTCCGTCGCCCAGTCCCGACTCCCTGAAGGGGAATCACTGGCATCGGCCCGTCCTCCGCCACTGCTCACCTCTGCCTCACCCCCTGGATGATGGCATCCACTTCCGGGCTGTCAACCCCCAGATCCAGGCTCCCACCACTGCATCGTCCTAAGAGCAACACACGCAGAGCAGAAGGCACCTCTGTCCTCAGCTCGCTGCTG
This sequence comes from Carlito syrichta, assembly GCF_000164805.1. Classification (NCBI taxonomy): domain Eukaryota; kingdom Metazoa; phylum Chordata; class Mammalia; order Primates; family Tarsiidae; genus Carlito; species Carlito syrichta. The sequence continues at coordinate 97,741 of NW_007199693.1, read as the reverse complement.
TCCTCACAGCCGAGCACCCAGCCATCCTAGATCGCCACCCCAATGCCGTGAACCTGCCCCAGGCCCTGTGGTTTGGGCCTCACCGCCACCTCCACCTGCCTCCCAAGGGGCCCCCACGTCTTGATTCCTCCATGCAGCTCTACGGAAAAGATGAGGCTCACGATGTCATGTCCGCTTGTTTCTACTCACGAGGTCCTCATCACCCAAGACAGGGCCAAGCCCAGAAGGGTTGATAACAGCCTTCAGCCTTGGTTCTGCTCCTCAAGTGTCCTTCCTCCTCCTCCTTATCCTCCACCCCCGACACTTCCCTCCACCCCAGGCTCTGTCCCACCCCCTCTTCTGTCCCCCTTCCTCACGCCCTAGCCTAGGAGGACTGGAGGACAGGTCTCATCTGTGTCCAAGAATGTCCCCCTCGAGCGCCAGGTACCTGGGTGATAGGCCTTTGCTCTGTGGAGACCAGACCCCTTCCTGGGCACAGCACCGAGGCTGGCCCTGGCCTGGCTTTTGCTCTGGGGAGTACCCTATCCCCTCCAGCCCCCAAAGGCTCACCCCACCACCGGGGAGGCGAGGGCTGCCCGTGGCCCTCGTGCTGCTGGTCTGCTCAAGTAGTGCCCTGTGTATCACCGATTTACCTACCAGGGATCTCTTTGTAAATGACTTGGGAATATCCGAAGTCCTTACTAAAGCTTTTTGCTGAAACTTTGGGATGAGGCTGTTTTCCTCCCAATCCCTTTCCCCCAGCTTCTGGGGCAGTGCTGGGAAGTGGCAGAGCCTGGTGGTCTGGCATGTGGGCTCTCTCGTCTTGTCCCCGCTTGTGTCTGATTTAATCCCCAGAGACCATCCTGACACCCTCCTCCAGCCTGTCCCTTATGAAGGACAGGGATCCTGTGGTTTTCCAACCGTGGACCACCTTAGGAAAATGTATGTGCTTTTGTTTGTCCCAGTGACTGGGGCACCGGTGACATTTGGTCAGCAGGGGCCACATGCCAGACACCCTGCAGCACGCAGGACCATCCCTCCCAGGGACAACGAGTTTTGCCCCAAATGCCCAGATTACGGCTCCATTCTGCAGCTAGAAGAGTAAAGGCCAGGAGCACTGTGCCGTCCCGAGGCCCGTGGCTGTCTCTTGCTTTCTGCATCCCAGAAGGAATAGCATCACTTCCCAACATTCCAAGCTGACTTGGTGGTGCCCTGCCCCTGAGCCCAAGGAATGAGCTGAGTGACTTCTCAAGGCTCCATCGATCCGGTAGTTCCAAGAAAAAGCACAGCCAGGGACAGGCACCTGCAGGGTACGACCAGTGGGAAGGTGGGCAGGGTGAGAGTTGGAAAGTGACTAATTTCCTTGGAAAAAGCTGAGCCCCACGGTCTCTTCTGTTCTGCCCCAGCAAAACGAGATTGTCCTTTTCCGGCGAGAGACAGGCCCCGACAGGACAGGTAGCTCCAAAAAATGTTGGGGACCTGCGGGCGGCGGGGGCGGGTAGAGAGCACAGTCACAGCTCTTTTGTTCTGCCACCAAGTGGCGATGAGCTGTCTTCCCCTCTTCTACCTCAGCCTTCCAAGCACACCTTGGAAGCTTCCCAGACGCATGTCGTAATCAAACCCACACAGAGTTCCTAAGGTAATGGACAGAACGAGGCCAGGCGGGCAGAGGACATGCTGAGTCTGTTCCCCATTCACCCTGGTCTGAGCAGCTGCTCTGTGCCGGGCCGTGGGGCCGTGGCTGAGGATGTCGACATGAAGCCACTATGCCTGGATGTCCCTGCTCCAGGATGCAGCCGCCTCGTGCAATCCATCCTGCAGCTGACTCTCGACTGCTGAGTGGAACTGCAGAACGGCGGTCCTGCGTCCGTGAGCCCTGGCGACAGCAGATGGTGGCCAATGAAACAGACAGGTGCAGTGGAAGTGGCCGCCGTTGCAACCACCGAAAACACCAGGTTGGGCGGTACGAGTTCCTTGGCCCTATGGCAGTGGTGAGGTGTGGCTTCTCCAGGACACAAAGGCCAGAGCTAGGAGGGTGTGCTGAGGCCGGGGATAAGGGGACCGCGGGATGGGTGAACCCAAGTAGGGGAAACCGCAGACAGGCCCTACGTGCACGCGTGTGTTTGTGTGTGCCTGCGTTTGCCTGCATTGCGTGGGGAGCAGGTGGGTCTGTGGGTAGCAGGTGTGGGGCAGAGAGGGAGTGGAGAGTTCCAGAAAGGATGCCTAGTTGGGGGGTTGGGTTCTGATGCTCCACGCCCCCAGCCAGAGACCTGAGACATGTGGGTTCTGGAAATCAAGAGCATGTAGTTAGCCTGGAAAGGGTGGGAGTAGGAAGCTTGGCTCCTCCTCCAGGTGCTTTCGAAGCAATGAGATAGCTGGACTTGGTGACTGAAGCCGGAAATCCCAACACTTTGAGAGGCTAAAGCGGGAGGATCACCTGAGGCCAGGAGTTGGAGACCAGCCTGGGCAACACAGCAAGACCCTCATCACTAGTAAAAAAATGTTTTAAAAAAATTAGCCAGGTGTGGTGGCGTGTGCCTACAGTCCTAGCTACCAGAGAAGCTGGGGCAGAAGGATCGTCTGAGTCCAGGAGGTTGAGGCTGAGGCAAGCCATGATGGTGCTGCTGTAATCCAGCCTGGGCTACAAACTGAGATCCTGAAAAAAAAGAAAGGAAGAAAGGAGAAGAGTGTACTGGTGAGTGAGGAGACAGGCCTGTGAGGGTCCTACGGTGGCCTCCGAAAGACCCGAGCTCCGAAAGGCCTGTCCCTGGTTTGAAGACCCTTCCAGCCACGAGGTCATTGAAACACAGACCCAGAAAGAAGTGACTGAGAATCTGAGAGAGGTGGGGTGCCCTTGATTCTTGCAGGGGAAGAGGCCATGTGAGGCAGAGAGAGCCCGAGACATCAGGACCCCTGGGATCCTGGGCAGGGGCATCAGGCCACCACGAGGGGTGTGGTCTTCTCTCTTACAGATTTTTCCACCCGAGGCCATATGCCCTGCCAGCCAAGACAGGCTTTCTCACTCTACCTGGCTGTCCCTCACCAGCAGAATGGCGCCAGGCACCTATGTCCCTGGAGGACTCGGCCCCCTCTCCCAGCTCTGGGAGCCAAGGCATCCTGAGGCCCACCCTGTGGCCAACAGCCACAGCAGAGGGACCACAGTGCACACCCAGAAACACTCGGCTTCTAGGGCTGGTGGCAGTCTGCCACTGGAGACCCGCAGCCGTTTCCCAGTTCCCCGTGTTGTAGAAGCCCAGAACTCTTGTGTCACTGGAGTGTGTGTAGTCCAGTGCCCTCATGTGAGAGAGAAGAGCACAGAGGCCCCGAGAGGCTGTGCCCCTGCACAAGGTCACACAGCGAGTCGACGCAGAGCCGGGCCTGGGAACCTGGTTCCCGGAGTCACAGGCTCCACGGCCCTAGATCACAAGCCTCAGATCCCTGCCGCCTCCCCCCGCGGAGTGGGTGCAGAGCTCGGGCAGGGAGGGCAGCGTCCCGGCCTAATTAGGTGCTGTCGAGGAGTGAGGACACGGGGGCCGTGCTCGGAGATTAGTGCCCTTCCATAGATCATAGGCACGCCAAGGACATAATAAATAATCTGCCCAAAGGTTTTAAAGGTAAAAATCAGCAAACCATTAATAACGTTCCCAGCTCCATACATCACACTGAAATCTTCCCATTACGCACTCCCTGAGCCGATGCGCGCTTCCTGGCTGTTCTGCTTTTTCCCTCTTGCCTCCCCTTCCAGTGTGTTCTGCTGTGGTTCTGAAGCCCCTCCCCCACAGGCTCCTGAGTGGGGGAGGGTGGGGGAGGTCGTATTCAGGCCATGGTGTTGGCTGAAGGAAGGGAGGAAGGGAGGTCCCGCTCCCTTTTCTGGGACCCCCAGCTCTGCTCCCAATTTCCCTTCCAGTGGATGGGACGGAGCTCAAACCCCCCCAACTCCGGCTTTAAGTAGGAATCACTCTGCGGCCTCTCTCTCAGCATCCAGGAGGTTTAATTAATTAACGCAACAGGGCGAAGCTAAGTCAGAGAAGTGCTGATGGCTGCGTTTTCCATCCAGGACCCGCCTGCCCGCCGTCTCTGACTCCCCACATTTGGAGGCACGGGACACGTGTGAGCATTCGAGGGTGACCAGTTGGGTCCCGTAAACCAAGCTCTGAAGGACAGTGAGAGGAAGATTCGGGAGAGAGCAGCTGGGACACTGGCCTCCGTGGGGCTGGATCGCCCCTGGCCTGTAGACTCGGGTGCGGGTGACTTGGCCTGGGACGTGGGGACATGAGGGCAATGCAACAGGAGAACCAGGGCGCTGCACGGGGTCTCCTCTCCAGCACGGGCCCTGAGACTGACTGAGGCACACCCACCTGTCCTGAATTCCCTCAGTGCAAGGTGGACGCGTTAGAAGACAGTCCCCTCGGGGGACACGTGCCACATCTCATTAGCTAGTCCTCTGAAGGACATGAGGACTGAGCAGCCCCGAACGTCTCCACGGTGAAAGCTGCCTCTTGGAGGAAGGACCTAGCCTGAAGACAGAAGGAGAGGTCTGTGCCCGCTAAGCATTGCCTTCTGGAAGATGCCTTAGGGGACAGCTCTGGGTGCTTGGGGAGGGGCTTCTGGGTGTCAGCTCCTACGTAAGCGGCCGGATGGCCTTGAACCCGCTCCTTCACTCTTCTGGACCTGTTTTCTCATTGACAGCATTCCCGAAGCCCCTTGCCGCTCTGAGACACTGGGCCGAGTTGCCCCTAAACCTCCTATCGCGCTTACTGAAGGGGAAGCAGAGGCATGTGCGCTGAAGGTGCTGTGAAGCCTCTTGGATGGTCCTGGTTCTGAGCCTGGGGTCCACCAGCCTCAGCCTTTCTCGATCTTGACTAAGACTTGGACTTCCAGGGCTCGAGGTTTGGTTGTTCTCACCCGTCCCCATCCCATGAAGGCAGGTCCCGGGAGCCCACCAGACCACACCCTGTGAGCGAGTTGCCCTGCATGTATTACAAAGCCCAGCCCGGCTTCCCATGACCCTCAGAATGACCCACGAAGAGGCGAAACCATGCCGGCTATACCCATTTCATGAAGAAATGCTATGGAAGGACCAACAGGAAGACTGAAGAAGTCCCCGGGTGAAGGATCTTTTTGTGGAGAGATTTCATGAGAACCAACAGCGGAGGCGGGTGGGGGCTGGGGATGGGAGAGGGTGGCAGTGCTGGCAGGTGCCCCTGAAAACCCAGCATCCTCCTGAGACTGGTGGGGCTTCCCAAACCAGGTCATCTCAGTCACCCTATTTCCTGCAGGGAGCCTCGATCTAGCCCGGGGTCCCCAACTGCATATCTGTGGGTCTTAAAGGTCCAGCTGGCATCCCCCCTCTGTCGCGCTTTCTCTTGTACCCACAGTTTGCCCATCTGCCACCTTCTACTTACTAACAGTGTGATTTGGGGCAAGTTACCAATTTCTCCAAGCTTCCACGTTTATCCATCGAACCCTTCCTACCTAAGTGGCTATGGGAGTGTAACGGTGTCATAGATGGGGGTCATAGCAAATAGTCAGTTAGTGATGGTTGTGACATGTCAAATATTGTTTGGCTTTAGGAGGTATAGAATGCTGCCGGGGTTCAGCTAGGGGCCAGAGAGCACGTTCAGCCCAGGGGGTGGTAAATTGAGAAAGACCTCATCAGAGAGACAAAGAGACGGCATGTGATTGACAGAGGATTTTGATATTGGAGTTGGGAGTGGGGGTGGAAGAGATTTCAGGGGAGGGATCAGAATGGTCCACAGCGCAGAGGTTTGGAGGACAGCTAGGGTCCAGCCAGACCAGAACCCCAATGTGGGGTGGGCACGGCTTCGCGGCCACACTCGCTGCCCAGGCACCAATTCTGATCATGTAAGGCACTTGGCCACCCGGCTGTCCCGAAAGACTCTGGCTTCCCTCCCTCCCCTGTCACCATGACAGACCCTCGGCCCCCTCTCAGGCTTTGATGGATGACCCCCACACTGGATGTCATACATCTCCGTCTTCCCCAGAAGCGGTGACACGAGTAATTGGTGTCACCGCGGTTGACTGCATGCCAAATGCTGACAAAACAGTCTGTAAATAGGGACCGCTGCCCTTGATTGTGTGCGGGGAGGCTACTAAGAACTGACCCAGCGTGGCCCTCTCCCCCGGGTCTTGGGAAGGACGGGTCCAGGGAAGGACGGGCAGCACCATGGGACCAGAGCAGCAAATGCAAAAGTCTCCTGGTCCCGACCCAAAGAACATGCTAGAATCCCTCTAAGCTGCCACAGCTGGGTGGGACCTATGAGTGGTCCCACAGTTGCACCTGGTGCACACCACACAGACCCGTGTGCCCCGCTCGGCGTCCACCTGGCACCCTGGGGACATGGACCTGGGGCCATGTCCCCAACTGTCATCTTCCCTTGGCTTTGGCCAGCAAAGCTCCTGTCATTTCCCTGCACAGTGGATGCTTTAAGGCCAGATGAGTTCCGCCCACAACTAGATCGGCGAAGGGAGGTGCTGGGGACTGGTCTTGCGGGGCAAAGTCGGGTCTTGGCCTTCCTGACCTCCAGGAGCAAGGCCGGCTGGCATCGTGCCTTCTGCAAGGGGATGGCAGCCCTGCCCGGGCCCCACAGCTTAGCCAAGAGGCCTGCAGCGAACCGGCGACTCGCACAGACTCGGGACCCTCCCGATCGTCGCCAGAGGAAGACCTTCAGTCACCACTGCCCGACACCTGGAGGAGGTCCCACCGAGGAGTGGGTTGTGCTGAGGACCCCCTGGGGCTGGACGAAGCCTCAGTCTTGAGATGCGTTCAGTCTGTCCCTTCAAGGAGCCGACGGCGGAGGGCTGGACACGTGGGCCATAGCGCCGTGGGTCCTTCTCGGGCTGGTCCTGACCGGCTCTCTGGGCACGGTCTGAACCCAACACTGGGAAAAGCTCCCAGAAACAGTCTTGGGGGAAGCAGACTGTGGTCATGGTGAGAGCCCGGGCAAGGTGTCCACGGTTTCAGACCATGCTTGCTCCCTGAGCGCTTTGGGTGAGGGCTTCGCTTTGGCTTTAGTATCAGAATGAACACTTGGGGTTAATGTTTGTCCTTTCTCCTCCTCGTCGTCTTCTTTTCTTCTTCCTCTTTTCTTTTTCTTCTTCTTGTTCTTCCTCCTCCTCCTCCACTTCTTCCTCCTCCTCTCCTCCAGTTCCTTTCTTGTTTCTCCTCCTCCTCAGCAAAAACCATGACGGGACAGGCTGTGTTTTCTTTCTGCCACCTCCACGGCGCCCCCAGCCATGCGCCGAACCTCATGGCTTGCGCGACTGTGGACTCACCCCTGCTCCTGGCTCCATCTGACCTTCCTCACTGGTTTTCCTCCCTCCTTGGCTTTCTTCCTCGCTATTAACTGGTTCTGTGCTGTTTGCCCCTTCCTGGTTGCTCTGCCTCTTTCTCCGTGTGAGGCGGGACTAGGAAAGGAGTCCGCAGACTCGGTCTCAACGCCCGAAAATGAGGCACGTTTTCCCTCAAGGCGCATCCTTTGTGCCCTGGGCTACGCCTCTGTGGCCTCCCATTCTTGCCTGGGAGGATGGGGCGATCGATTCGAGCCTGTGCATTCCACCCCTGCTGCGCCACAAGCCACAGGAAAGATGGCACCGGCCCAGAACAGCAGCTCACGCCACCTGGGGCGGAGATTCGGGGCCCAAGCCCCTCTGCTGTCGGTGATGTGGGGAGGCGTGTGCAGTGCCCTGAGTCTGTCCATTAGGTCGCGTCCCTGTGGACGTTGTCATCTCAGTGCTTTGGGAGGCTGAGACGGGAGGATCCCTTGAGACCAGGAGTTCAAGATCCGCCTGGGCAACCTGGCGAGACCCCATCTCTACAAAAATAAGAATGGATAATAAAAAATTAGCCAGGCTATGATCACACTATTGCACTCCGGCCTGGGCGACAGAGCCAAACCCTGTCTCAAGAAAAGGAAAGGAAAGAGGTGGGGCTGCACTCCTGACATCTGAGCCTCCAGTTCCGGCTGAGGCCAGAGGTGACTTCTCTTGGGGACTACTCGGCAGTGCCTGACGGCCCTTGGCCATTGGGACAGCATGGTCTCCTGTTTGGCCGAGCCCCAAGGGGCATGTCTCCCTGTCGGCCTCCACCTGAGTGAGCCGGTGTCCTGTGCGGACACACCTGCACCCGTGGGCTGGGGGTGAGGGCCCCTCGGGGTCAGAGCCGGGGTCATCCTGGAGCTGCCAGCCAGCACCTCGCTGTGACACGCGACTGGCCTCCCCTCCGGGCAGACGGAAGGGCCCTGCTAGGTCGAATGACCCTGGCTGCCCCCCCACCTGCCGAGATGGGGTGCGGCTGC
>NW_007199693.1:77262-89254 GCF_000164805.1 Carlito syrichta | reverse complement strand
TGTCGCCGAGGCCTGCCGACAGGCCCAGGTGTCCCGGTGGTGGGGTGGCCGTGCCGTCGGGCCACAGGCCTGGCCCAGAGCCCCAGGCGGCCCTTCCACGAGGCGGGGGAGTCGCTGGACCATGGCCGCAGCACTCTCTGGGGCATCCTGGCCTTGGCGCTGGGGGCGGGTGCAGGAGACTCAGGGGCCAAGACCCCTGCTTTCCACGATGTTGCGTGGGTGTGTGGTGCCCTGAGTCTCTCCATTAGGTTGAGTCCCTGCACACGCTGGAACCTCCGTGCCTCGATTTCTCTCTGAGAAGCGCAAGCCTGCCTGCTTTATTGAAAGGACCAAAGAAGGACGAGGCCGTGAACGTGCTTCATGGACTGTCGTTTGTCACACAAGAGGGCAGCGTGGGGACAGAGAGAGGCCCAGAGCACCTGCCATTCCTTGCCTTTTCTCAAGTCCAGGGTCTAGACTGGAGGGGGCCTCGTACGGCAGCTCCTCCACCAGGGCATTGGGGAGGAGGGGCTGGGGGAAGGGAGAAGGAACCCCACTTTGGGTCTGCACTGGACTAGAATATTCTAGGAGCCTCAAAGAGAGCTGGAGGTACAAACTTAGCAAAAACACGAGACATCTGTTGAAGTTGAATTTTCAGATACATAAAGAATGCTTTTAAAAATATACGTATTGAGCATGGTGGCTCACACCTGTAATCTCAGCACTTGGGGTGGCCAAAGTGGGAGGATTACTTGAGTCCAGGAGTTCGAGACCAGCCCAGGCAACATAGCAAGACCTTGTTTCTGCAAAAAATGCTTTAAAAAAAATTGACCGGGTGTGGTGGCATGCAACTGTAGTACCGGCTACTCAGGAGGCTGAGGAAGAAGGCTGACTTGAGCCTAGGTGGTCCAGGCTGCTGTGAGCCTTGATCGTGCCACTGCACTCCAGCCTGGGCAACAGAGTGAGACCCCGACTCAAAAAGAAAAAAGACCACACATACATACATTGTATAATGTATATATGCCCTATGCAAGGTCTGGTGCCGGCATACTAGAAAGTTGTTCTTTATCTGAAATGCAAGTGTAATTGGGCGTCCTGTATTTTCCCTGGCAACACTCCTGTGTGACTGCCGTCTCATGTACAGAATGCTGCAGGGAGATCTTTGGGACGTTCAATAGGTGGGAGGTGGTGGGGCGTCTTCCCGGACCCGTCTCACTCCCAAGTGTTTCTCTGAAGCATCTTTTGCAGACTCTTGTAGGGGACCCCGTCAGGCCAGGGTGGCTCTCCAGGGCACAGGGGATGTTCCGAGTCTTTGGCCCCCAGAGCAGCCTGGCTCAGACGCTTGCAGCTTCTTTGGGCGGGCCGCTCCCTCCGGGGTGTGGGTACAGTAGGGAAAGTCTGCCCAACTGGCCTGGTGACCTGGGTGTTTCCAGGACAGAGCCCTGGCAGCAGTCCCGGCTTTGTTCCTACAGGTGGCTAAGCCTCGCCCTCTGTTGGCCAATGCAGATATTACAGGGTTTTGTCTCTGAAGGATCTACCTAAGGGATAAGCCATGGTTGGTTTCTAATAAGGTCTCTAGTCAACTCTTCTTTATCTGTTCAAGGGCAGTCTGAATGGCGGCTTTGCTGTGAAGGAAAATTCACCCTCCTACATTTTCGTTGTTGAAATACCCTATTCCTTTCACTCTAACCAAGCAGGAACTTGGAGGAAAAAGTATCGTGTTCTTTAATTTTGTATTCTAGAAGGCGTGAACTCAGAAACTTCAAGAAGCAAACCCAAAAAAGTACAGTTTTTTTGAGGTAATGTCTTTCAGGCATTAATAGTGTGGCAGCCCCAGGTCGGGATAGCCACGCAGAGGGAACTCCCAGCTCCTCCCGGCACTGTACCGTGAGCCCAATTCTAAAGTCGCCAGCTTGTGTATTTCACCATTTGCTGCTCCCGCCTGTCAACGTGGATAGTTAGATGCTTCTCGTGATCCTCGATTGCTTTAGCTCAAGACACCTCCAAGCGACCAGTGATCTCAGAACAACATTCTCCACGCTTTGCTCTGCAGACCGATGGCACCAGCCGATAACCACCCGTGGAGTTCAAGGAGACAGGTCTGTGGTTCCAGTCGGTGAATGGTTTTCCTTCGGGTATGGAATCCAGGAAGTGGCAGACGCTTTTCACCGTCAAGTTATTCTTCATCTGAGTGGGAAAGTGACCTCGCTGTGCCGTGTGAGGATTTGCTTCACACGAACAGGGCAGCCCCAGGGTTTGTAGCGGCAAAAATCCCCTCCACGGTTTGGAGACCTCTTCCAGAACTAGAACTCAAGAGGGCGAATGCACAGATTGGGCTCAAAGCTTAATATTTATATGGAAAGAGGAAATACGTCACAACAAATCGCCTTTTTTAAGCTAGGCTTTATTTGGGGGCTCACAGGAAAACTGAGCAGAAGATGCAGAGAGTTTCATGCACCCTGCACCCCTACCCATGCACAGTCCCCCCTCCCCCCAACTATCAGTACCCCCCTGCCAGTGTGGTACATTTGCTACAATCGATGAATCTGCATTGACACCCCATCATCACCCAGAGTTCATAGTTTACATTAGGGTCACTCTTGGTGTTGGACATTCTGTAGGTTTGGACAGAGATGTATAATGACACTTATCCACTATTATGGTACCACACAGAATAGTTTCCCTGCCTTAACATTCACCTGTTCATTCTTCTTTCCCTCTTAACCCTTGGCAACCTCTCCTCTTTTCGCTGACTCCACTGTTTTGTGCAAATAGTGCCTTTCTTAAAAGCTGGGAAAACTCCACAAATATTACAAAACCATAAAAAAACCAAAAATCCCCGCACATTTCTGGCTCTTTACATTTCAAATCTCATTCCCCTTCCACTTGGTATAGACCGAAGCCCTAAGACCTGTTCCAGCAGAGGCCTGGTGCCGTGTCCTGAGCCCTTGTATCATGTGCTAGCGTGCCATTTCTACACTAGTAGAGTGAGTTACATTTAACAGTCTGCAGAAGTGGCTAGCATAAACAGATAGATCCCAGGAAATTCAACTAAGCACATCTAATTCAACATTCCCTTAGCCAGATCCCAAAAATGTCTTTGGCCACCCTGATGCCAGCCAATGACAGGGCAAGTAGGGTGGAGGGGAGAAACAAGCAACAGTCTTAGCTGGTTTATGACGAAAATATCTCACTTTTGCAAATGTCACAAAGACATGTGGCCACATGAGCACATTGCTAGGGGCTCGGAGGGGCAACCTCTGTCAGTTTCAAGGTCAATAACACTACCCACACAGCAAGGCCAAACCTCAACACAAATAATGTTAATATTATCCACAGAAATGTGGCCATTATTTAAAGAATGATCAGTTTTTCAAGTGTTTGGGAGACACTTTCCCAGGAAGCATAGCCAGGTAAGAATGATTCTGGTTTTTGCGGGTGCTTTATGGAAACCAAACTTCTTACTTATAAGACCAATAAATAATCAAATGCTCTCGATCTGCTGTTTATAAGATCTAGCTTTATCCTGAACTCTCGGACCATGTTACACTGAATCTGCCGCGGCTCAAACGAGGCCCAATTTGTACTGTTCCAACCCTACCCTGTCCTCCACCCCAGAGACATTAGCATACCGGCGAATGCCCGGTAAACAAGAATAATAGAGGGAAGGTATCTCGGGGGAAGTAATTCGATCTGCCGTGATGTGAACTTGAGGTTCAAAGTCAGTGGAACAGAACGAGAGGAAATGTAACACAATGGGTGTAGGTGGGTTGAAGGCTTTCTCGACAGGGAGGACTGCTGCATCAGGCATGAGTTCCTGGGGAAGGCAGGAGGGCTCTCTGTGAACTTATGGACTTCTCATCTGTTGGGCTCGTTGAACTGGATTTGGAGGGGACACGGGAGCTGGCTAGAGGACCCCTCTCTGGGCATCAGAATCCTAACTTCCTCTTGGCCTAGTTAGGCTCCTGCTTGGATTTTAGGTAAACAATGCCCTCTACTGCCAAACAGCTAGCATGACAGCTCAGAGGGCAGCACAGCCTCCCCATGGGAGATCCGTACAGGGAACCCTCAAAGAGACGTGGACACGGTGCAGACGATGGTTTGCTCCAAGAACCTTCAACTGGAACCGAGCTTTCCATCTCAAACATTGGGTTGGGGTTCAACTACATGAGCATTTGAGCTCTATCAGCCCCGAGATACAAGGATGTTCAAATTTGGCTGGATAATTTTTTTAAAAAAAGCTTTTTCTGTCTGTTTAAATCTAATAGATTGGCTGAGGAATATACATCCCCAGGTCAAGTCTTTGCACGCAGAATGGAAGGCTTCATTCAGTCAGTGTTTATTCTAAGACTCAAGAGTTAAGACACCCATCCCTCCAGGACCTCCAATTCTGCATTATTTAAAAGAAGTCAAGACCATTGACGCTCCCCGCCCCCCCGCCTTATGTAACTTGAAATATCTCCCCAGGAAACTGGAATTTTCTCCTAAAGACGGTTGGAGGCTCCAATGGACATGGTAATAAAAAATAACCTGGGCTCATGCATTGGCGTCAAATGTCCTGGGTCCATGCTCTCTTGGTTTCTTGGCTTTCCGTTGCAGACCTGCCACCCCCTTCTCCCCTGGGTTTTTGAGGCAAATCCCCCATCTTCCTTGCCCCTCACTGAAGGCTGAGGGAACAGGTTAGCCTTCTGTGACAATTTGTACTTTGCTTGACTTGCTCACCTTCACTCTTCTGTCCTGTAAAGTGACAAGTGGATTGAATCAGATGGTGGCGACAGTATCTTCCAGTTCTCTCTCAGACCCAACCGTTCCACTTTTTTCTCCCCCAAGCTTCTACCAGGCTCCTTCTGGGTAGACCAGTCGCCCTACAGTGAAAGGGAGAAAGGGTCTCAGCAGCGAACGTCTCATAGGTAGCCTTTGCAACCGGGGTCATCTATCACTCTCGCTGCAATCTGTGCATTAGCACCCGAATGCAGTGGCCATTGGCCCCTTCCCAGTATGAGAATCAATGACGTTCAGGAATACCCTCCACACTCTGGGGTAGGCAGGCGCATGACACAGCCGTTTATCCATGATGGACGAGTTGACAGATTGTGTCACTGGTTTACTTGGTTGCATCAGACAAAAATGTCTAAACTCGTCTGCCTGTATGATATCTTCAAGGATTGACAGTAGCCAGAGGACTGTACCTCAACAGATCCAGGCTTATTTTCCACCTAGACGTGCACTCAAGAGACAAGCCTGTAAACATCCTTAGGTGCCCGGGGTTATGGGGCGCGTGGGGCACCTACCTTGCTCCAGGTGCTCGGCTGGGAGGCAGTGCCCTCCAGGAGGTCTCAGCCGGCTCTAGTTTCGGATTGTCTGCCTCGCCAAGTCTCTGTTCTGAGGGTGGCACCCCTCCATGGAGATCAGGCCCTTCCGGCCGGGTTCCACTCATCTCTCTGCTAAGCTCTTTGGCAGCTGAGGATGGGAGGGGAGAGCCAGATAAGATCGAAAAGGAATCCACAATATTTAGCCAGGTGCCTGGAGAGCTTCTTGAAAACTCCCACAGGCATGGGAACCTCCCCAGAAGAGAATACCTAATCGTGACAGATAGAAACTAGAGCCGGTGTCTCCTCTTTGATCTTCCATGGCGCCAGGGCTCAAGTTTGACTTGAGGGTTTTGTTCTGCTGTTTGACTGGGCCTGGGTACGCAAACAAAAACTCCGACTTCCTCGACTTCTAGGAGAACCAAGAAGAAACTCTCCAGAGACAGGGTCCTACTCGTCCCCCCAGCCCCCCTCCCCCGCCACATGGGTGAGTCTACATCTGGAGAACCATGGCTCCCTCATCTACACTGCGGTTTCAGATGGAGAACTCGGAAAACAACGAGCCAGGCGGAATATCCTGCTAAACCCACACGTGCACAGGCACACACACACAGACGCACACACACCCTCTGACTGTAAATACAGGATTCGGCCTATAAAAGAAACAATAAGAGCTGGATTCAATGAGGTTCCCCCAGCGAAGGGAGTGTTTAGGATTTTGCTGGGATTCTATTGTGTAAACCAGAGTTCCTTAACACGGTGAGACAGCAAGCGGCTTCCTGTTATGGAAACAGTCAAACCCTGACATTCAGAAAGTCAGTCTATACAGCAACTGGATAAACAACCCAGATAGTCATCAGCCATAATCGGCACAATGGCCAAGGTGGCATGGCTGGGGGACAAGGGGCTGGCTCTGGCCCAAGCAATTCAAATGGATACGAGCCATCCCCTGGCACACAGTCCCATTCCTCGTGCCCTGGGCTTGGGCACGCTGGGGCCCGGGAGCGTGCATGCACAGAGCCCCACGTTATTCATAGGCTGCTTGTGGTGGGCCGAGTGTCTGACCCTCTGGGTGACCATCTGAAGGCCTTCGTGGGGCACGGCACTGGGACCGGTGTCCCATCTTCGCGGGCACTGAGACTGGAGACAGGACTCCAGGTCTTGTCACTCGTGGGGGGAACTTGACCAAGCTGGGCCTTGAATCCAGCTCTCAGTTCCCCCACTGGCCAAAGAGGCCTCCTAATCATGTATTTGACTCTTCTGCTCTCTGTGTCCTTCGAGGCTACAGAAGACGGGACGATAGGAACAGCCGCATTTAGAAATTACCTGAACATGGGCTGGGCCCTTTTGCAGTTGCTGTGCTGAGTTCCGTGAGACCCATCTTCTGTCCTCCAAGCCGCTCTCTCTGGTATTAAGAGGCGCCGACCCCCCGCCAGCCGTCACTTAATGTGTCTCCACCTGGCTGGCCTGCCTTGGGCATCAGAGTCACACAGAGAATGGCTCCATCCCTCTAACAAGGTGGCATGGCGGATCACCCGTGTGTTCCGGCCTAGAGGGCCCCAGGAGGGCTCACGACACCTGAATCTTTCACTGCTCAACCATCCTCTGCCTGAAAGCAAGTGCCCATCCTCTGGCTCGTTGTGTTAAACCATAAGTTGAAGTGCTGGGTGAGTTGGGGCGAGGTGTAAGGAAAGCCCTGCCAGAGTGGACGCTACGCCTGAGAAGGAAGTCTAGGGCCATGGGGGTCCCCGACTTCCTCCTGGGCCTGAATCTCTTTGTTTGGGAAGAGGGAGCAGGTGTCAGACAAGGGATGTCACAGGGCCCGGGCAGAGCATACAAGTATCAGGAGAAACAGAGAAGGCTTAGTCTGGGGTCATGGAGACTCTTGCAATTATTCAGTGGGACAGAGGGAAGAACAGAAATAAACCCTGAGAGTGGTGCTTGCCTGAAGCATGACATTTGGAAATCTAAGGCTAAGGCACTGTAATACATTTAGGGTGCTCCAGGGGCAGGAATGTGCTTTTCAGAGTTAGCATGGATCTTAAAGAGTATCCCAAGCTAAAAACCGAGGCTCAGAGGGAGGGTGTGACTTGTCCAAGGTCACAGCACACGTCCTGGCAGGTCTGAGGTGGGAGCCCGGGCTTTCCAAGTCTAGCCTTCTCCCACTTCACTCCACAGCATCTACCCCACAGAGCCCGGGATGGGGGCCGGCGTTCCCAGCTTCTCAGCCTCACGGAGAGCCCTGCCTGCCCCGGGGCCTCGCTCAGTGAGTACCTGCATCCAGCCGCCTCCCAAACCCCAGCTCGTCCCGACTCCTAGGAGGGACATCTCTAAGTGCCCGCAACACAAGGCCAGAGTCGCGGGTCTCTCGTGCAGTCGCCCGGCAGGGAGGAGCGGAAGAGAAAAGTCGTCACCTCGGATGCTCGCTTCCATCCCTGCCTGAGCAGAGGCCTCTCCTGGGCCAGGAGAAGCCCATGCAACTTCATGCCTGGCCACTCCGCCACGGTCCACAGGAAAGGCCGACGGATGACAGCTTGGAGCGAGTGATTCTTCCGGCCAAGAAAAATCAATCCTAGGACTCAAAACTCATAACGCTTCCTGTATCCACAGCACAGAAAGCGAATCTGTGTCCCTACACACGCCTCGTGGCGTACAAAACGCTCTTGGGTTCACGCAGCCTTTGGTGGCGTCCCTGTGTTGGTGGCACCCCATCATCCCACTTTGCAAACATTAAGCACGCATGCCTGGGGGGCTCAGTGACGTCCCTAAACCCTGTGCCTGGCAAGCTGCGGCCGGACTGCAGGCGACTCGCTCGACCTCCAGCCCCTGCCTACTTCCCCAGATCTCTCAAGCCTCGGCTCCCCAGAACCCCTGCTTGACCACTCCCTGGAACTCCATGGCAGGCGCGGGTGAGCGTTGGCTTTGATTGACTTTCACACGTGGATGAAATACCATTGTGCAACTGCTAAGAGTTCGAACTGAGCCCCGGACTGAGCCCCCGGGATCCTATGCGTCTAAAAAGATACTGAAAGTGAAAAATGAAAATGCTCTGCCACCCCGATTCTCCAATGAGGAGAATTGGGCGCAGTCCCCTCTGGGGTCCATCTCACCGGTGCAGAGAAATTAGCTGCTTTCGATTTCGTCCTCGGAATAAGAGAGACATGGCGTGGATGAAGGAGCCAAAGGTAAAGGAGACCCTGTGCTTCAGCTCCCTCTAGAAACAGGGTGTGTTCTGCTCTCTGGCTTATTTTTGACCACAACAGTCCTGTAGCTGGGAGGACAGAGCCACTTGCTTCTACCCTGGGACTGCATGTTGCAATCCTTTTCATTTTGTTAAACATTAAATATGTGCAATTTGCAATATACACCCATTATACCTCCGTAAAGCTGTAAAAAAATCTATATCAATGGAAAGATATACTTATGAAACTGCCAATGAACCCTTGTAAAATGTCAATATTCCCCAAATAGGTTTATACATTTATGGATTCCCACTAAAAATTCCAGAGAGTTTTCTGAAAAACAAAACAACAGCAACAACAACCCAGCAGTGCCCAGGCTCTATCCCAATTAAACCAGAACTTGGGGCATGGAGCCTAAGATTTCTTATTTCATTTTACACTTTATTTTTTATTCTATTTATTTATTTATTTTTTGAGTTGGAGTCTCACTCTGTCGCCCAGACTGGAGTGCAGTGGCCGCTCCCGGCCACCGCAGCCTCGACCTGCTGGGCTCCGGCGATCCTTCCGGCTCAGCCTTCCGAGTAGCCGGAATTACAGGCATGCGCTACCACGCCTGGCTTTTTGATTTATTGTAGAGATGAGGTCTCGCTGCCCAGGCGGGTCTCAAACCCGCGGGCTCAGGCAATCAACTCACCTCAGCCTCCCAAAGGCGCGGGATGACAGGCTGAGCCCCCGAGCCGGCTTACCCTTTATTTTTTAAGTTGACACATAACCATAGTACATATTGATGGAGTACACAGTGATGTTTTGATATATAGACTGTTTAGGGATTAGATCAGGGTAATTAGTGTAGACATCATTTCAAACATTTCTCATTTCTTTTGTTGGGAACAATCAAGGCCTTTCCAGATGCTTGAAATGACATACTGTATTATTGTTAACTACAGTCCTGCGGCAGTGGCCTAGGACACTAGGACGTGTTCCTCCCATCGAAGTAGAATTTTGTATCCTTTGGCAAATCTTTCCCCACCCTTCCCTTCCTCCCATCCTTCTCAGCCTGTAGAATCCTCTTTTTTTTTTTTTAAGCGTCCACCTTCTGTTTCTGGAGTTCATTTTTTCTTTTCTTGCAGGAATCCTGGTGCCCCACTCCTGTGTCATTCTTCTTGCTCTCCCTGATCGTGGACTTCACTAGGTCCCCTGTGGCCTAGTGTCTTCCTGTGGTGTTCCTATCTGGCTCCGTAGGCTCAAGCATCGCCCGTGGCGGGCCCCTGAAGCTGGTCAGCAACGGGCACAGAAGTTGGAGCCTGGACGGTTGGGCTTCTGGTCCGGTGTGCCCGTCCGTACCCGATGATCACCGGGCCCCGCGATCCCCCGATCTCACAGTCTCAGGCCCTTCCTGGTCTTGACCCAAGGAAGTTCCGGTGTTCCAGACTCAGCCAGACTCCTGGTCTGGGCTTCTCCTGCCCTCGCGCCTTTGCTCCCCAACTCTCCGAAGGCCCAGATCCTGTTTTTCTGCCCCGTTCACCCCTCATACCCGCTCTCTGCTCGTTCTCGGGAGCAGGACTTGTCGTGGCTTTGTTGGCCGTCCCCTGCTTTCTTTGGCATGGACGATGTGGTGAGACTCCTGAGAGAAAAAGCTCGCAGCCAGCCAAACTCACGTCTAAGCCACCCACGCCTGTAGAGGAACACGAAAGGAAAAGCTCGAACCCGGGCCGCTCACGCGCTCTGCTGTCGCTAGGGGGGATCTCACCGCGTGACCTGCGATGCCACCAGGTCACTTCCGGCACAGGCCGAAGGCCTAGTGCAGGTGGCCTTCTGGCCCTGTGCCCCCTGTCCTCAGCAGACCCTCTGGCCCGCAGAAAAGGCCCTGTCCCTGACTGCAAGCCCTGACAGACCGGGCTGGTCCCCCGCCCCTCACTCCCCTCCAGCTCCAGCTCTCCTCCCTCCCTGCTGGCCTCTCCCACTGCTCCATTTCTCCACCTCTCCCCCACCCTCCTGTCGTCTAGTCAATGAATCAACTGGGGTTCCCGGGCCCCGTGCAAGTAATGGCTCCCTAGGGAGACCTTACCGCCCTGTTTTGCAAAGGAGAAAACGGGATGGGTGGGTTTCGATAACTTGCCCAAGGCCACCCAGCTTGTGAGTGGGGAAACGCAGACTTTCCTCATCTGTAAGGAGCTGGTCAACTCCCCAGTGGGGGTCCTTTCCACTAAGCCCTACACCCTCGTGGTGAATGGGGGCCCTGCCTGGCACACGGCCAAGTGCTAGACACCAGGACTCTATCCCTCACCACCACTGCTTGGGACAGGAACCACAAGATGTGCCTCTCAGCACCAGAGTCGGGTCAGGTGTGTTTAGGGTGTCCAGGTGGGCCCCTCCATAAAGACTTCATCTTTCTTTATACTGTTTGTCTATTTGCGTGGTTTTTTGTTTGAGTCAGGGTCTCATTCTGTGGCCCAGGCTGGAGTGCAGTGGTACAATCACAGCTCACTGCAACCTCGGCCTCCTGAGTAGCTGGGACTACAGGTGTGTGCCACCACACCTGGCTTTTTTTTTTTTTCCTGTAGAGAGAAGATCCCACTCTATTGCCTAGGGAGGCTGGTTTCAAACTCCTGGCCTCAAGCAGTCCTCCCAACTTGGCCTCCCAACGTGCTGGGATTATAGGCATGAGCCCCCACGCCAGGCCCAAGACCTCTTATTCATTTATAATAGCTGTCACTTACTGGGACCCACCTGCGTAGGGAGTCATCGGTGATCTCTACGTGCCTTGTCTGGTTTAACCCTCCCCCTCACCCCCAGGGGCAGTCTTATGATCTCCATCCTCAGAGGAAGAATCTGTGTTAGAAAGCCCACCCGAGCCCGGCATTTTCCCATCCTTACAGCCGTGTGAGGTGTTATTCCACAGAAGAGTTGACAGGTGGGGCTCAGAGTGTCTCAGTCCCTGGCCCAAGTGGATGGAGCTGGGCCGACAGCCCAGACCTGAGGGCTCTAGCTCCCTTGGGCGCCTGCCACCGCTGGTGGGGTAGGAGATGGAGACCCTCACTTGAGCCTGCGGGTGGCTGGAGTGGGCTTCTGTGGTTTAACTGAGTGGAGGGAGGGGGTGGGGAGGGCAAGACACGGGCCCCTTTGACGGGAAAACAGAGAGCTCGAAGGAGGACCCCGGGAGGAGCATGTCAGGCTCTCAAGGGACCATGAGGCAAATCCCGGGTGATTCGTCAACTGGGGGGTCCCAAGACCTGGGGCGGGGTCCTGCCTCCGCCACGGGCTGTGTGCCACGGGCAGGTCGCTCAACCTCTCTGAGCCTTCTTTCCCTTGAACTCTCACTCGGGGACAAGGCTAACAGGGCTGTGTTTCTTTGCTCACCGGTTGTTTATCGAGGGCCAGCTGGCACCTCCTGGGCTCTGGGCACAGCCTGGAGGCGATGAGCAGAGCCTGCTCTCTGGGAGCCTCCTTCTTGGGGGGAAGAAGCAGAGGGTAAAGCAACAGACGAGGCTTCCAGGCAATGACAGTCTGATAACTGTTATG
>NW_007199693.1:76267-76720 GCF_000164805.1 Carlito syrichta | reverse complement strand
CTGGCTGGCGCCTGTGCGCTTTCTGGGAGGCGGGAGCCTGCGTGCACCTGGAACCTTGCAGGAGTGCAGGTGATGTGGTTTGGCAGAGAGACGGGCGGGCAGGTTGCCGGAGCCAGCGGGGTGCGGGAGCGGGGAGGCCAGGCCCGCCTGCTGGGATTTGGTAGACACAGGA
This sequence comes from Carlito syrichta, assembly GCF_000164805.1. NCBI lineage: Eukaryota > Metazoa > Chordata > Mammalia > Primates > Tarsiidae > Carlito > Carlito syrichta. The sequence goes on along the minus strand of NW_007199693.1, from coordinate 76,548 downwards.
CAGTCGGGACCCAAAGGGCAGCTGGAGCGGAGGCAGAGAAGCTTCTTCTCCGAGGCAGCACCTGATTCCTGCTGTTTTCTCTTCTTCTTCCAGGTCAGGCGGTGGCATCCCAGTGGCTTCCACTGGGACGGCTGCTAGAAGGTGCCTGTGGCCCCCAAAGGGCCCTGGGGCCTCTTAAGAATCGCTCAGTAATAAAACTGGACACACCAGGCGGGCGCGGCGCCTCAGCCTGTAATCCCGCGCTTTGGGAGGCTGAGGTGAGTGGATTGCCTGAGCCCGTG
>NW_007199693.1:73771-76177 GCF_000164805.1 Carlito syrichta | reverse complement strand
GGAGCGGCCACTGCGCTCCAGTCTGGGCGACAGAGTGAGACTCCAACTCAAAAAAATGAAGAAATAAAATAAAATAAAACTGGACAGAATACAAAAGAGCAGCGGATTCAATTCCCTCGCATTACGGAGGAGGAAGCCGAGGGCCAGAGGGGAGGGTGCTCAACTAAGACCACACAGCTGCCTTGTGATTTGACCCAGATTTCTGGCCTGAAATGTGGCGTCTTTTCCTACCCCACTTCTCATCTGCTGTGCCTGGTGTCAGCACGTGTGAAGATGAAGCCGGGACGTCTTTGCACCATGCAAAGAGCCTGGCAAAGTCTACCTGGCTTCCCAAAGAGTCGGAAGGGGACCAGATTTCCCCTCTTTGTTGTAAGAGAAACGAAAGTTGTCCAGTCCCAGTGGGGTTTCCAAGCCCAGCAAAGGTGCCCCTATGCAGACAACGCCAGCCAGCCAGCCTGGCATCTTCTGGGTGGAGCCACCGTGATAGGCAGTGCTCTGCAGAGCTGACTTTCTAGGCTGAGAAGCCAAGAGATTATCTCTTCCACTTATAAGTTAGGAGACGTCTGAAGACCCACGTGCTTCTAGGAGCCTCCTTGATCTTATCTGTACAATAATTTATACCTTTCTTCCATTATTGGTTGCTAGAACAAACATACAGTGTATAATATGAGAAGCACAGAGTTCTGCATTCACTTTTCACTTATGTATCTGTGTCCTTGTCATCATCACAGCCTGGGGGAACCCAAGATGTACGTCCTCGCGTCGTTATGCAGAACCCTAATTAGTAATTACTGAAGGCCCATAAAGATACTGATCAGACACTTGGACTATCCACAGCTGGAACTTGTACTCCGAACAATTCAACGAGAGGACAGCCCCACTCCCCGGAGGTTCTGTAAAGATCAGTTGCTTGGCTCAGTGACCTCTCCTGAAGGTGGACCCCACAAGGACTGAGCATGGACAGGGCAGGACTCAGGGCTCCTAGTGGAGGATTCCCCACTGCCCCCGGTCCCAGGGATTCTATCACAGCAGGCAGACCCCAGGTCCAGGACACCTGGAAGATACTACACGTCCTGCTCCAGATGGCCGCAATCGAGTGACTATCAATGCAAAGCAAGTCACACGGATGTTTTGGTTCCTGAGCTCATATAAAAGTTTTGGAGACACTTCTATATGAGCTCATATAAAAGTTTCTGAGCTCACATAAAAGTTTTGGAGAGTGCTGTAGTCTTTTAAGTGTGCAGTAGCAGTAGGTAAGAAAAGTCATGCACATACTGTAATCAAAGAATATTTGATGGCCGGCATGGTGACTCACGCCTGTAATCCTGGCACTTTGGGAGGCCAAGGCAGGAGGATCTCCTGAGGCCAGGAGATCAAAACCAGCCTGGGCAACATAGCGCCACCCTGACGCTGCAAAAAATTAAATAAAATAAATAGCTAGGCACGGTGGTGTGCACCAATAGTCCCAGCTACTCAGGAGGCTGAGGCAAGAGGGTTGTTTGAGCCCAGGAGGTGGAGACTGCAGTGAGCTACCACCACGACACTGCGCTCCAGGCTGACAGAGAAAGACCCCCTCTCTAAACAAACAAAAACAACTTTATTGCCAAAAAATGCTAACAAAGTGAGCACATGTGGTTGGATAAATGGTACCGGCTGCCTGCTCAATGCAGGGTTGCCACCAGCCTTCAGTTTGTAAAAAATGCTATATCTGTGAGACTCAATACAATGAGGTGTGCCTTTAATATGCTCCTAGGGAATGCGGGGCCAGCTATCCATATACACAAAGCAGTGAACCCCGAGCCAGGACGGGGCAGACAAGACAGACTGAGGGGTGATGAACCTTCTTACCTGGGACGGGGGAGGAGCGATGGATCCCCTGAGCAGTTCGGAACCATGGATGGCCTGAGGCTGGGTGCAGTGGCTCACATTTGTCATCACAGCACTTTAGGAGGCTGAGATGGGAAGGGGGCTTGAGGCCAGGAGATCAGGACCAGCCCAGGCAACACAGCAAGACCCCATCTCTACAAAAAATAAAATAATTAGCCAGGTGTGGTGGCTTGCTCCTGCAGTCCCAGCTACTCAGGAGGCTGAGGCAGGAGGATCACCTGAGCTCAGGAGGTCGAGGCTGCAGTGAGCTTGATTGCATCACTGCACTCCAGCCTTGGTGACAGAGCAAGACCACAAAAAAAACAATGGCTGCTTTGAGATCCCTTGTCTGCCTAGGTGGTGTGTGCTGTGAACCATCTATTGTAAAGACCCGAGTATTTGTGAGAAATTTTCTTTTTTTTTTTTTTTTTGAGTTGGAATCTCACTCTGTCGCCCAGACTGGAGTGCTATATCCGCTCCCGGCCACCGCAACCTCAAACTGCTGGGCTCCGGCGATCCTTCTGCCTCAGCCTTCCTAGT